>NC_140168.1:96150862-96235911 GCF_963971535.1 Notolepis coatsorum
TTTTTTTAATAAAGGTATAGACCACTGCACTTCTGCGTTACATTGAGCTCATGGAGGAGAGAGCGGGGGGAGAAGATAAATGATTGTGGATGAGAGCCTCGACATTGAGTGGTTGTAGCTACGGCTGTGGGGGTGCTGGAGACATGATCCAATAGACTTTTATACGCCTGAGTCTCCTGAACACGGAGAGACCAATCCCAAATCGATCGGCACTTTCTCGGCCGAGGTATAGTCACTTTTTTTCCGCGCCTACTCCCAAAACCACGCATGGGCAGATTGATGAACCTAGATCTCTGGACAATCCAGAGAGACTCCGTGGGCAACCTGCGCATGCGGCGTTGGGGAGTAGGTGCAGAAAAGTGACTATAGCTCGGCAGAGAAAGTGCCGATCGACTTGGGATTGGTCGTCTCTCTCCGTCCCTCTTTTCTTGATCCTCCAATCACAACCGTTGGGGGCGGAGTTTGAGATTGAACAATGCTCTCTGCTCACTCCCCCTAAAGAAGCACTCTCTGCTCACTCCCCCTAAAGAAGCACTCTGCTCACTCCCCCTAAAGAAGCACTCTCTGCTCACTCCCCCTAAAGAAGCACTCTGCTCACTCCCCCTAAAGAAGCACTCTCTGCTCACTCCCCCTAAAGAGGCACTCTCTGCTCACTCCCCCTAAAGAAGCACTCTCTGCTCACTCCCCCTAAAGAAGCACTCTCTGCTCACTCCCCCTAAAGAAGCACTCTCTGCTCACTCCCTCTAAAGAAGCACTCTCTGCTCACTCCCTCTAAAGAAGCACTCTCTGCTCACTCCCCCTAAAGAGACACTCTCTGCTCACTCCCTCTAAAGAAGCACTCTCTGCTCACTCCCTCTAAAGAAGCACTCTCTGCTCACTCCCCCTAAAGAAGCACTCTCTGCTCACTCCCCCTAAAGAAGCACTCTCTGCTCACTCCCTCTAAAGAAGCACTCTCTGCTCACTCCCTCTAAAGAGGCACTCTCTGCTCACTCCCTCTAAAGAAGCACTCTCTGCTCACTTCCTCTAAAGAAGCACTCTCTGCTCACTCCCCCTAAAGAAGCACTCTCTGCTCACTCCCTCTAAAGAAGCACTCTCTGCTCACTCCCCCTAAAGAAGCACTCTCTGCTCACTCCCTCTAAAGAAGCACTCTCTGCTCACTCCCCCTAAAGAGACACTCTCTGCTCACTCCCTCTAAAGAGGCACTCTCTGCTCACTCCCTCTAAAGAAGCACTCTCTGCTCACTCCCCCTAAAGAGGCACTCTCTGCTCACTCCCCCTAAAGAGGCACTCTCTGCTCACTCCCCCTAAAGAAGCACTCTCTGCTCACTCCCCCTAAAGAAGCACTCTCTGCTCACTCCCCCTAAAGAAGCACTCTCTGCTCACTCCCCCTAAAGAGGCACTCTCTGCTCACTCCCCCTAAAGAGGCACTCTCTGCTCACTCCCCCTAAAGAGGCACTCTCTGCTCACTCCCTCTAAAGAAGCACTCTCTGCTCACTCCCCCTAAAGAAGCACTCTCTGCTCACTCCCTCTAAAGAGGCACTCTCTGCTCACTCCCTCTAAAGAAGCTCTCTCTGCTCACTCCCTCTAAAGAAGCACTCTCTGCTCACTCCCCCTAAAGAGGCACTCTCTGCTCACTCCCTCTAAAGAGGCACTCTCTGCTCACTCCCTCTAAAGAAGCACTCTCTGCTCACTCCCCCTAAAGAAGCACTCTCTGCTCACTCCCTCTAAAGAGGCACTCTCTGCTCACTCCCCCTAAAGAAGCACTCTCTGCTCACTCCCTCTAAAGAAGCACTCTCTGCTCACTCCCCCTAAAGAAGCACTCTCTGCTCACTCCCCCTAAAGAAGCACTCTCTGCTCACTCCCCCTAAAGAGGCACTCTCTGCTCACTCCCTCTAAAGAAGCACTCTCTGCTCACTCCCCCTAAAGAAGCTCTCTCTGCTCACTCCCCCTAAAGAAGCTCTCTCTGCTCACTCCCCCTAAAGAAGCACTCTCTGCTCACTCCCCCTAAAGAAGCTCTCTCTGCTCACTCCCCCTAAAGAAGCTCTCTGCTCACTCCCTCTAAAGAAGCACTCTCTGCTCACTCCCCCTAAAGAAGCTCTCTCTGCTCACTCCCCCTAAAGAGGCACTCTCTGCTCACTCCCCCTAAAGAGGCACTCTCTGCTCACTCCCCCTAAAGAGGCACTCTCTGCTCACTCCCTCTAAAGAGGCACTCTCTGCTCACTCCCTCTAAAGAAGCACTCTCTGCTCACTCCCCCTAAAGAGGCACTCTCTGCTCACTCCCCCTAAAGAAGCACTCTCTGCTCACTCCCCTAAAGAAGCACTCTCTGCTCACTCCCCCTAAAGAAGCACTCTCTGCTCACTCCCTCTAAAGAAGCACTCTCTGCTCACTCCCCCTAAAGAGGCACTCTCTGCTCACTCCCCCTAAAGAAGCACTCTCTGATCACTCCCCCTAAAGAAGCACTCTCTGCTCACTCCCTCTAAAGAGGCACTCTCTGCTCACTCCCCCTAAAGAAGCACTCTCTGCTCACTCCCTCTAAAGAGGCACTCTCTGCTCACTCCCCCTAAAGAAGCACTCTCTGCTCACTCCCTCTAAAGAAGCACTCTCTGCTCACTCCCCCTAAAGAAGCACTCTCTGCTCACTCCCTCTAAAGAAGCACTCTCTGCTCACTCCCCCTAAAGAAGCACTCTCTGCTCACTCCCCCTAAAGAAGCACTCTCTGCTCACTCCCTCTAAAGAAGCACTCTCTGCTCACTCCCTCTAAAGAAGCACTCTCTGCTCACTCCCTCTAAAGAAGCACTCTCTGCTCACTCCCCCTAAAGAGGCACTCTCTGCTCACTCCCCTAAAGAAGCACTCTCTGCTCACTCCCTCTAAAGAAGCACTCTCTGCTCACTCCCTCTAAAGAAGCACTCTCTGCTCACTCCCTCTAAAGAAGCACTCTCTGCTCACTCCCCCTAAAGAAGCACTCTCTGCTCACTCCCCTAAAGAAGCACTCTCTGCTCACTCCCTCTAAAGAGGCACTCTCTGCTCACTCCCCCTAAAGAAGCACTCTCTGCTCACTCCCTCTAAAGAAGCACTCTCTGCTCACTCCCCCTAAAGAAGCACTCTCTGCTCACTCCCCCTAAAGAAGCACTCTCTGCTCACTCCCCCTAAAGAAGCACTCTCTGCTCACTCCCTCTAAAGAAGCTCTCTCTGCTCACTCCCTCTAAAGAAGCACTCTCTGCTCACTCCCTCTAAAGAAGCTCTCTCTGCTCACTCCCTCTAAAGAAGCACTCTCTGCTCACTCCCCCTAAAGAAGCACTCTCTGCTCACTCCCTCTAAAGAAGCACTCTCTGCTCACTCCCTCTAAAGAAGCACTCTCTGCTCACTCCCCCTAAAGAAGCACTCTCTGCTCACTCCCTCTAAAGAAGCACTCTCTGCTCACTCCCTCTAAAGAAGCACTCTCTGCTCACTCCCTCTAAAGAAGCACTCTCTGCTCACTCCCTCTAAAGAAGCACTCTCTGCTCACTCCCCTAAAGAGGCACTCTCTGCTCACTCCCTCTAAAGAAGCACTCTCTGCTCACTCCCTCTAAAGAAGCACTCTCTGCTCACTCCCCCTAAAGAAGCACTCTCTGCTCACTCCCTCTAAAGAAGCACTCTCTGCTCACTCCCTCTAAAGAAGCACTCTCTGCTCACTCCCTCTAAAGAAGCACTCTCTGCTCACTCCCTCTAAAGAAGCACTCTCTGCTCACTCCCTCTAAAGAAGCACTTGCTCCACAGACTACATTTGGGGGCTGACTGACCCAAATACTCAGTGGTGGAAATTAACTAAGTATTTCTTACTCAAGTACTGTACTTAAAAGTACAATTTCGAGCTACTTGTACTTTATGGGAGTATTTTTGGGAATAGTAGGGAATAGAGAACGTTATACTTTTACTCCACTACATTTCAAAGGAAATATTGTACTTTTTACTCCACTACATTCATCTGAACCCATCAGTTACTAGTTACTTTGAAGAAAAAGATTTTGCATAGAAAACATGGTTAAAATGTATGAAGATTATATACTTTCAGAAGGCATAATCAGAGCAGCATGATGTTTGACTTGTGACGTTTGACTTGTGATGTTTGACTTAATGACTTGTGACGTTTGACTTGTGTTGTTAGACTTGTGATGTTTGACTTGTGATGTTTGACTTGTGATGTTTGACTTGTGACGTTTGACTTGTGTTGTTAGACTTGTGATGTTTGACTTGTGATGTTTGACTTGTGATGTTTGACTTGTGATGTTTGACTTGTGACGTTTGACTTGTGACGTTTGACTTGTGATGTTTGACTTGTGATGTTTGACTTAATGACTTGTGACGTTTGACTTGTGATGTTTGACTTGTGACGTTTGACGTGTGATGTTTGACTTAATGACTTGTGACGTTTGACTTGTGACGTTTGACGTGTGATGTTTGACGTGTGACGTTTGACTTGTGATGTTTGACTTGTGACGTTTGACGTGTGACGTTTGTTGGTTGATATGTCCTGTGTGTTGTCATGTGTTGTTTCCTAGGGCTGTCAAGTTGAATCGATTGATAGCCCTAGTTGTTACCTGTTATGTGTATATGATTCAATGAAATAATATTATAAAAAAATAAAGATTTGATTAAAGAAAACGTGTCCTACCTGTGCGGTGGTGGTGGGCTGCCGCTCTGGCTGCGTTGTTCTTTCCGTGGGCGCCGGCTGCGTGGCTGTCGTCACGGGAACCCTGGGTCTGAAGGGGAACCGGCCTTGACGGTAGCAGCCGCAGTGGTGGTGGCGGGCGGAGCTGTGGTGGCTCGGGGCTGGTGGCGGCCGCTGTGGTGGTGTATGTGTCGTCTTCTTCTTCTGTGGTGGTGGTGTCTAAGGCGTAGCCGGGATAGGAGGGCGTGGGCTCCGTGGGCAGGTAGACGTCCTCGTCTTCTTCCGTGGTGCCCAGGTCTTCCTGGCCACTAGAGGGCGCCGCGCTCTCCACAGGAACGGTCGGCGGGCTGGTGGTCGCCAGGGTAACCGCGCGGCGCGGAGGTGGTCTGAGCGGCCGCAGCCACCCTGATTCGCTCCACTTCTCTCTCCCTCTCTCGCTCCCTCTCTCTCTCTCCGCTCCCTCTCTCTCTCTTGCTCCCTCTCTCTCTCTCGTTCCCTCTCGCGTTCCCGCTCCCTCTCGCGCTCTTTTTCCCTCTCCCTCTCTCGCTCTCTCTCCATCTCCCGGACTCGTTCTCTCTCCCTCTCCCTCTCTCTCTCCTCTCCTGCTCCCGCTCTCTCTCCCTCTCCTGCTCCTTCTCTCTCTCCAGCTCCCTCTCTCTCTCCAGCTCCTTCCCTCTCTCCCAGTCGGCGCCGCTCTCACCCTCCGCCTCGGTGGGCGTGGGGGTGGCGGTGGTGGCGGCGGGGGGGTCGGGGCTGGGCTCGGCCGCGGGCGGGGTGCGGAGGGGGCGGGGCCGGTGGCCTGGGTGGTGGAGAGGGGGAGGGGCTCTTCCGTCGTGAAGGTCACGCCCGCCTCCGTGGGCCTCGCCCTGATCTCTGGGGAGACTGGGGAGAGAGAGGGGACAAGTACAGAGAGGGAGGGAGGGAGAGAGAGAGAGAGAGAGAGAGAGATGAGAGAGAGAGAGGGAGAGGGAGAGGGAGAGGGAGAGAGAGAGAGAGAGAGAGAGAGAGAGAGAGAGAGAGAGAGAGAGAGAGAGAGAGAGAGAGAGAGAGAGAGGAGAGAGAGAGGAGAGAGGGAGAGGGGAGAGAGAGAGAGAGAGGAGAGAGAGAGAGAGAGAGAGAGAGAGAGAGAGAGAGAGAGAGAGAGAGAGATTAGAAAGTGGCATTGGAGGGAAAACCTACGACCTCATGAAGTCAATGTACACCAACAACACATGTGCTGTGAGGTTTGAGGAAAAACACACAGACTTCTTTCCTCAAAGCCGTGGGGGTTAGACAGGGGTGCAGTTTGAGTCCAACCCTCTTCAACATATACTGTACATCAATGAACTGGCAAAAAACATTGGAACAAACTGCAGCACCTGGCATCCCCCCTAGCAAACACAGAAGTCCAATGCCTACTGTTTGCAGATGATCTGGTGCTTGCTGTCTCCAGCTAAATAAGGGCTACAGCACCACCTTGATCTTCTGCACAAATTCTCCCAGACATGGGCACTGACAGAAAATCTTTTTTTTTTTTTTTTATAATTGTTTTGCATTTTTACAGCTTTTCTTGGTCACGCAGGACCGACAGAGGAGAGGGCGAATGGGAGGAGAGGTGGGGAGGACATGCGACAAATAACGTCGGGTGCTGGGATCGAACCCGGGTCGGCCGCGTAGGTGTGCAAGGCACTATGGAGACACAATTGTTCTAGAACAGACAAAAAACTACACCTATCTCATCCTAAACATCAGTGCTACAGGGAACTTCAACCAAGCTGTGAACAACCTGAGAGACAAAGCAAGAAGGGATTTTTATGCTATCAAAAGGAACATCAAGCTAGACATTCCAATTAAAATCTGTCTCAAAATATTAGACTCCATCATAGAACCCATTTCCCTGTATGGTTGCGAGGTCTGGGGCCCACTTGCAAACCAAGTTTTCACAAAATGGGACAAACACCAAATTGAGACTCTGTATGCAGAATTTAGCAAATCCATTCTCCGCACCCAACGGAAAACACCAAATAATGCATGCAGAGCACAACTAGGAAGATACCCACTATCAATTATCAAAATCCAAAAAAGAGCATTTAAATTCTATAATCACCTAAAAGAAAGTGACCCAGACACACTCCATAACAATGCCCTCACCCACAGAGAGACCCTTGAGAGATGCCCACTCAGCCAGATGGTTCTGGGACTCTGCTCACAAACACAAGCAGAGCCACCAGACAGAAACCACACTGGACTAAACCAAATTATAAGAAAACTATTTGACACATTGGAAAGAATCAACCCAAAACCAGAGCAAATTGAAATGCTATCTGGCCCTAAACAGAGAGTACACAGTGGCAGAATACCTGAGCACTGTGACTGACCCAAAACTAAGAAGATCCTTGACTAGGTACAAACAAACTCAGCGAACACAGCCTAGCCATTGAGAAAGGCCACCATAGGCAGACCTGGCTCCTAAGAGAAGACAGACTATGCACCCACTGCACACAAAAAGAGGTGGAAACCGAGCTACACTTCTTAACAACCTGCCCACTATACCAAGACATCAGAAACATATACTTCCCACAAATTGCAAACACCCAAAGAGACTTTGAAAACATGGAAAATAACTCAAAACTCCCATACCTACTGGGAGAAATACAAGAATGTGCAAACACAGCAGCAAGATTTGTGAGCTGCTGTGACAAGAAAAGGACATCCAACGGAATACAACCACCATAAAGACTGTCAATCACACAAAAGATTCCTTCTGTACTGTACTGATTTCTTCTGAGATCTCTGTTTGACTGTTTTGCTTTGTTTTGTTTGTTTTAACACTGGCTTTGACAATGTAAACGTATGTTTCCCATGTCAATAAAGCCCCTTTGAATTTAATTGAGAGAGAGAGAGAGAGAGAGAGAGAGAGAGAGAGAGAGAGAGAGAGAGAGAGAGAGAAAGAGAGAGAGAAAAAGACAGAGAGAGGGGCAGACAGGAAAATCGATATAGAGTAAGACAGAAAGACAGAAAGACAGAGAGAGACAGAGATGCGTTCATGAAGACAGAGCTGTGAGGCGAACAGACAGAGAGGATGTGGCCACAGAGGACATTATGGACAGGAAGACAACAACGCTTCTGTTTGACACATCGGATGCCAGGAAATGCCAAGTTCAGAGGCGCCGGCACGAAACCCAGGCGCGAAGCCCCGCCTCCGTTATGAAACACGCAAACAAATTAAAAGCCTTTCTTCTGAGGCAGAAAGTAACTCAAGTGCTCCACTTAACCCTTTCACTACCACACTACAGAAGGTTAACCCTTTCACTACCACACTACAGACGGTTAACCCTTTCACTACCACACTACAGAAGGTTAACCCTTTCACTACCACATTACAGAAGGTTAATCTTTCACTACCACACTACAGACGGAAAAACCTTAGTCTTACCCCGAAAATACTTGTTGGCGTTCAACGCATGGCGCCCAATAACGAGTATACTCATTATTGGCGGGGATTGAGTTAAGTACAATTCTGAGGTACTTGAGGTTACATTCTTTTTTATTTTTATTACTTCACTACATTTCAAAGAAAATATGTATTCCAGTACATGTATCCCAGCAATTCTTTGTTACTTTGAGGATAAAAAAAAGATGTGATGAAGTTGAAAAATATATCTCATTTCAAGCCAAGTAACCGCAGTCAGCAGACAGCCTTGAAACAGAGAGAATTCACACAATCCTTTTTCTTCTGATACTCAAGAACATCCCATAGCGTACTTGAATTGTACTCGACTTCTGAGAGGGAGGTTCGAAGGGTCAAAGTGGGTATCAAACAGGAGGGAAGACTGTGGATACCAAACAGGGAAGGTAAACAGTAATCCAGAACTATTTTATTGCACTGTAAAAAAAAACTGTGATTCTATATGACTGCATTTTATGTGTTCATTTTATGTCTATTCTATTCTACTATTTTATTGCACTGCACTATTTTACTCTGTCTATTCTATCTTACTCTTTTTATTATTGTCTATTTTAAAAACCCAATAAAACCATAAACAAGGTGGCCTGTTAGATCCTAATGTGAAAAACTGATTTCAAATGTCTGCACTTTATGTGCTCATTTTATGCCTGTCTTTTTTTGTTGTGAAGCACTTTAAGCTGCAATTTCTGTATGAAAGGTGCTATACAAATAAAGTTTATTATTATTATTATTACTTTCACCACAGAACTATTCTCTCAGGCTGCGGTTACAGCGTTTTCAGGGTCAGTTTCGCCTTTGAGGCTTTTCATGAAGGCAATTTTCAACCAATCAGAAAAATTGAATGTGCCAATACACTTCCTGCAAAAAAACAACAAACCAACATATTTAAATGCCTCGCGTTAGCCATTTAGCAGTAGCATTTATTTTTCAGCAAAGAAAGTGCAATAAAAGTGCAATAAACAAAACGGATACATTCACTGTGTGTTCTGCCTCTCATTTGTTGATGAAACAAAACTAACATCAACACAATTGACCACCAAGAGCGGAGTTTAGTCTCATTGTTAGCTTACATGCTAACGCGATAGGGATATGCCATTATAACAGTATAGCATTGTGGCTAGCAGCTTGGTAACATTAATGCTAGCAGAATGAATGGATGTAAACTTTATTTAACAGATTGCAGAATGGGTACAATACAATACGGCTCAATACAAACAATTGTTAAGGGAATGCAGACTGTTGTAGCTTGGACTGGGCTCCTTATAACAATAACTTGACAACACATGGTAGCCGCAGCTACTCGGGACTAGCATTGTGGCTAGCAGCTAACGTTAGCTCACGTTAGCCAGCCAGCACCAAACTGATGATATCAGGAGCTATCAGTAGCTAGATAACATTAGACAACGCCTCATGTATTAAACAAAGGTGAATAGATGACTGGGCCATTTTGTTTAATGCTTGTTAAGATTGAAAGAGGAGCTCTGAGCTAACAGGGTCTGGTAGCTAGGTAGCTACGGCAGGTAGCTAACGTTAGCTCACGTTAGCCAGCTGCTCATGCAATCGTTAATGCTAGCAGAATGAATGGATGTAAACTTTATTTAACAGATTGCAGAATGGGTACAATACAATACGGCTCAATACAAACAATTGTTAAGGGAATGCAGACTGTTGTAGCTTGGACTAGGCTCCTTATAACAATAACTTGACAACACATGGTAGCTGCAGCTATTTGGGACAGCTCTGCTGTCTGTCGTCACTGGACGTTGGTGAGGGCACGCAGATGTCGGTATCTACTGCGCATGGGCGTTGAGCAACAACGGCTCCGTATCCGGCTCGCGCAGATTACATGGCACGTTGTCGGCGAGTTTTGGCGAGTATCCAAAACGGAAACACAATTTCAGCATTGCCAGCAGGGCAACGCGTTATCCTGCCAAAACGGCATTTCTATTTAACTAGGACAGCAAACGTAATCATTCAGCAACAAAAACAAAAATCCCAGTGTAACCATGGCCTCAGTGTATCAGAGTATTTCTACTTTTATGGAGGACTTATACTTTTACCAGAGTACTATGTTGCTGGTTCCAGGCTGTATGTACCGCTACTCTTTGCTAGCTTCATACAGGGTTCCCACAGACATTGCAAAATTAACAAGGACTTTTAAGTACATTTCAACACTATTTAAAATCACTCAAAGGATACTTTTAAACGCTGTTTTTTAAAGCATCTTCTTGGCCTGCTTGCCATCTAGAGCAAGCTTGAGCATCACACGCCAAGAAGAAATGAGGAAAAGCAGTTGGAGTGTGCGAGACAGCGACTCAGATTTTATTAAAACAGAACAAAAAAAACGATTTCTTGATTCAGAACAATTTGATCATGGATGAACAAAACATTCAATGCGAATGGTTGATTTGAATTTCAATGACTTTTTAAGCACCATGTTAATTTCTTTTGCCGTTTTCAACGAATTCCAGGCCTCAACTTCTTTTTGTAAAAAATCAAGCACTTTAAGCACTTCAAGGACCTTGTGCGAACCCGGTCATAGACTGAAATGAACTTTAGATCTCCTGGGGCACGATGGTATGTCATGTAATTTCATTTGACCTCTTCAGAAGCATTCTGTATCGCCGAAACATCAAATCTGGGCCATTTATTTGTCAAACAGTGACATGAAATGTCCAATTTCTCAACATTTCAATGGAGAGTCTGTCTTGTGAACAAGGGGGCTGACATCTTAGATTAGAACGTCAAATTGAGTTATTTTCACTCCTAGTCGCATTCAATGCATCATGGCAGCAGCCAGTAAACAGACAGACCCTCCATTGAAAAGTTGGGCCATTTCAACAACTTCAGGGTTAATTGTTTGACAAATAAGTGGCCCGAGCTATAAAGGCTTCTGAATAAGTCAAATGAAATTACACAGTGCCGCCGGGGAGATCTAAAAGTTAATTTCAGTCTATATTAATTTGCCTGGCTGTGATGTTAGATTAGATTAGATTAAAATGTATTGTCATCATACAGCACAATTACAGTACAACGTAAATAAGTGTGTCATCCAACCAGAGTGCAAATGTAACAGTAAAGTGCAATAGTAATATACAGTGTACAGGCGATTAAACTGGGTATAAAATATATAAATGAGTACTACTGAGTAATAGTGCTAATCAGATGTATGTACAGAGTTGTAGTATTAATGTGTACAGTGATACAGATATGAAGACATAATGGTAGTTGTACTACCATAGTGTCTAGTTACACCTGTATCACTGTACATGTTAATAGTACAACTCTGTACATACAGCTGTTGAAGCTAGCAAAGCATAGCGGTACATACAGTATACAGCCGGGAACCAGCGATATTCCAGGATGGTATTTCAACTTTTCCCATCACAGTATTTTCTTATTTTTATTAAATTATAATGTAAAATATTGTAAGGAAGGGGTTGATACGTTTTTTTTTTTTTTTTTTTAACTTCCCCTGTTCCTTCTCGAACACTTATTGTATGGAAATAGTCTTTGACTATTTATCTTTTAGTTTTTTAAACTTGTTTTATGTTTCTATGTTCAAGACAAATAAAAATCAAATAAAAAAATCTAAATCAAGTATTTCAACCTTTACTTAATTACATTCAATATCAAATACCTTTTTGATCATTAGGGTACTAGTCATCCATCAGGGTATTTCTACTTCCACCCAAGTCAAGTCAAGTCAAGAGTTTTATTTGTCACGGCATACAGGGCATACAGTGAAATGCGGGTGGCCATGCCCGCAGCGATTGTGCAATAATACAAGTAATAAGAATAAGACATAACAGGTATATGTACATAAAGTTTAAAATGCATGGTAAAAGGCATGCTGTGTTAAGCTACAGATGAAGCACTGGGTCTTATATACACTAATATACAATATACAGTTATACTATATATCCTTATGCTATCTTGCTACATCCATCTATTGCTATACAAGAACCACTCCCGTTCTTAATTTTTATTATTTTTTTAATAATAATTTTTTTTATAAAGTAAAGACCCCCAGGCAAGAGCTATCGGAGTCTCATGGCCGGTACAGAGACTCAGAAGGAGCTTCTATCCCCAGGCCATCAAGATGCTCAATGACTCTATGTAACATCAACCCATCCAGCTACACTCATTGCGCACACATCCACATGCACACACTCACTTTAAACAAACACTCACCTTAACACTCACTTTAGACACTTAAACACTACATAATATGTATCTATTTATTAAAGAGATTTGCACTACATCCATACCTCATTTAGAATTTTGCATCTTGCCTTTTATTTTATTTTACCTCATTGTCTGCATTTTTACTTCATTGTACATAGGTTGTACTTTAGTTTGTATATTGTATTGTTGGGACATATTCCTCTTTTACAATTTTTTTTACTGTATTCTCAGGGGCTCATACAGAACCAAGCATTTCAGTGTAATGTACATGTACTTTATATGTGACAAATAAAAGCAAACTTGGGACTTGAAACTTGAGGTATAACTACTTCTTCCCTAAAATAAAAAAGGTAACGTGTACTTCCTCCACCGTTGCCTGTCCCATCAGATTCAGAGGGTCTTTATCACTCTACTCCTCTCTGCTGCTCTCTGCTCTGCTCCTCCTCTCTCCTCCTCTCTGCTCTGCTCCTCCTCTCTGCTCTGCTCCTCTCTGCCCCTCTCTGCTCTGCTCCTCTCTGCCCCTCTCTCCTCCTCTCCTCCTCTCTGCTCCTCTCCTCTCTCCTCCTCTCTGCTCTGCTCCTCTCTCCTCCTCTCTGCTCCTCTCCTCTCTGCTCCTCTCCTCTCTCCTCCTCTCTGCTCTGCTCCTCTCTGCTCTGCTCCTCTCTGCTCCTCTCCTCTTTCATCCTCTCTGCTCCTCTCTGCTCCTCTCTGCTCCTCCTCTCTGCTCCTCTCTGCTCCTCCTCTCTGCTCCTCTCTCCTCCTCCCTGCTCCTCCTCTCTGCTCCTCCTCTCCTCTCTGCTCTGCTCCTCTCTGCTCCTCCTCTCTGCTCCTCTCTGCTCCTCCTCTCTG
Organism: Notolepis coatsorum; assembly: GCF_963971535.1. Taxonomy (NCBI): domain Eukaryota; kingdom Metazoa; phylum Chordata; class Actinopteri; order Aulopiformes; family Paralepididae; genus Notolepis; species Notolepis coatsorum. The sequence goes on from NC_140168.1 coordinate 96,163,996, forward strand.
CTCCTCCTCTCCTCTCTGCTCTGCTCCTCTCTGCTCCTCTCTGCTCCTCTCTGCTCCTCTCTACTCCTCTCTGCTCCTCTCTGCTACTCTCTCCTCCTCTCTGCTCCTCTCTGCTTCGCTCTGCTCCTCTCTGCTCCTCTCTGCTACTCTCTCCTCCTCTCTGCTCCTCCTCTCTGCTCCTCTCTGCTCTGCTCCTCTCCTCCTCTCTCCTCCTCTCTGCTCCTCTCTGCTCCTCTCTCCTCCTCTCTGCTCCTCTCTGCTCCTCTCTCCTCCTCTCTGCTCCTCTCTGCTCTGCTCCCCTCTCCTCCTCTCTGCTCCTCTCTCCTCCTCTCTGCTCCTCCTCTCTCCTCCTCTCTGCTCCTCTCTGCTCCTCTCTCCTCCTCTCTGCTCCTCTCTGCTCCTCTCTGCTCCTCTCTCCTCCTCTCTGCTCCTCTCTCTTCCTCTCTGCTCCTCTCTGATCCTCCTCTCTCCTCCTCTCTGCTCCTCTCTGCTCCTCTCTCCTCCTCTCTGCTCCTCTCTACTCCTCTCTGCTCCTCTCTGCTCCTCTCTCCTCCTCTCCTCTCTGCTCCTCTCTCCTCCTCTCTGCTCCTCTCTCCTCCTCTCTGCTCCTCTCTCCTCCTCTCTGCTCCTCTCTGCTCCTCTCTGCTCCTCTCTGCTCCTCTCTCCTCCTCTCTGCTCCTCTCTGCTCCTCTCTCCTCCTCTCTGCTCCTCTCTCCTCCTCTCTCTTCCTCTCTACTCCTCTCTGTTCCTCTCTGCTCCTTTCTCCTCCTCTGCTCCTCTCTGCTCCTCTCCTCTCCTCTCTGCTCCTCTCTCCTCCTCTCCTCTCCTCTCTGCTCCTCTCTACTCCTCTCAGACAGGCTCTCGCCACAGACAGGCCCTCACCACAGACAGGCCCTCACCACAGACAGGCCCTCGCCACAGACAGGCCCTCGCCTAGGGATGGGTACCGAATTCGGTACTTTTAAAGGTACTTACCGAAACACGTCGGTACTACCGAGTATCGATTCACGTGAGATACTGTTTAAAATTCAACAACAAAGCAGTCGGGGCAATGGCAAGCCGAAAACAATCGAAAGTGTGGTTATTTGAAGTTTGGATTTTTTTTTCATGACTGAGGTAGGTAGATTACATTTTTAGAGACTAAAGTACAGAAAAAAGGTACCGTTGGGTACCGGTATTGATTCACAGGTACCGGTACCGTATCGGTTCAAATGTGAACGGTACCCATCCCTACTCTCACCACAGACAGGCTCTCGCCACAGACAGGCTCTCGCCACAGACAGGCTCTCGCCACAGACAGGCTCAGATCGTTATCATTATGTGTCTGACAGCATTGTTATGTAAAGGCTCCCTACAGGGAAAGACCCTCGTGTTTACATCCCAGGTCAACAGGGTGACTTCAGCTAATGACGTGAATCACGGTCTGCTGCAGGCCTCTCTGAAGAGCACCTCTTCTCCTCAGGAATGGTCACTATTAATAATAATAATAATAAATAATAATATATTCGATTTGTAGGGGCGCTTTATATTTGTGGAACAAATCTCAAGGCGCTACAGTGTAGAAGAACATAAAAACGAGTAAGAGAGTAAAAAATAAAAACATAAATAAGGACTAAAACAGGGCGGTTAGGTGGCCGAGCGGAGATTGCGTTCGTCACCAACCCCGGAGCTGTGAGCTGGATTCACCTGTTCGAATCCAGCTCACAGCTCCGGGGTTGTCACCAGCTTGGCTGGCCGTTCACACTGGCGGGGTGGGTCCGGGTCGTTGTAAACAGCGACTCCTACAGTTCGGTCGGGGCGCCTGCTAAGCGCGGATAGGACCTGAGTGGGATAGTGTGATCCTTCCACACGCTACGCCCTCTCAGGGAGGATCCGCGCTGCCAGGTGAAAAGAAGCGGTTGATTGGCTGGACGTGTGTCGGAAGGAAGCACGTGATAGCCTCCACTCTCCCAGACCGACTGTGGGGGGTAAGTGCGCAGCGACCAGGAAGGGGATTGGGAATTGGCATACGACTAACATTGGGATGGGAGAAAATCGGAGGAAAATGGAGGGGGAAAAAGATCAATAAAAAAAATAAAAATAAGGACTAAAACAAGAGTAAAAGAACATAAAATAAGAAGGGCTAAAACTAGTAAAAAAGTAAAAGAACATAAAATAAGAAAGGTTATATATTAAAAAGATGAGTTTTGAGGCCCTTTTTAAAAGCATCCACGGTCTGTGGCGCTCTCAGATGGTCAGGGAGAGCGCTCCACAGACTGGGATACAAGACTCTTCAGACACGTATCATAACAGTCTGAGCTGTTTGACGTTTGACGTGAACAATTGTCCCATTTCACAGCTGCCGGCTGAAGCCATCTCCCTCAATACTGGACCAATTAAAAAAGAAAATGTCACTATTAGTCATTTAGACCCCAGATTATGGAAATACCAGACTTACCCTTTAATGAGGTAACACACACACATTAGGCTACATTTGCAGCCAGGTGGCACACACACACACACACACACACACACACACACACACACACACACACACACACACACACACACACACACACACTGTGCGCATGATCATCTGATCTGCAGGCAGCCAGTAAATCAGATTACAGCGAATAAGATCACTTAATCTGAGGGAATCTGGGCATGGGTCCTAGACTTGTCTTGTTGTGCGAGTGTGTGTGTGTGTGTGTGTGTGTGTGTGTGTGTGTGTGTGTGTGTGTGTGTGTGTGCGCGCGCCTGTGCATGTGTGTTCAGTCTCTGAATGAAATAGTGTAAATACCTGTGAACTCAATTGTTTTGTTAATTGAGCTCAGTGTGTGTCTGTCTGTGTGTGTGTGTGTGTGTGTGTGTGTGTGTGTGTGTGTGTGTGTGTGTGTGTGTGTGTGTGTGTGTGTGTGTGTGTGTGTGTGTGTGTGTGTGTGTGTTAGGGCTGGCATTCAAATCTTAATTAATGGGTTCGAACCTCCGCTTTAAAAAAAAACACGAAACATATATATCAGAATGTGATATATATCAGAATATCACAGTACTATGTTGTCTTTACAATCATTCGAAGGTCACGCGCGAACACAGACACAACAGTCTAGTCAGGATGATGAGGAGGGGGGTCACCGTCATACGTTATCAGGAAATGAATCAATCATGCAAAAAAGAGACAGTTGAGTGACTCACAATCACCCGTCTTATTTCATAATAACACCTCCGAATGGACGTTTGGATTAAACCAAGTGTATGCAGTGATGCTGAACTTTCCCAGCGGAACACAAGTTACTTAACGTTACACAGGTATGTTATGCATGTTAATTAAGTCAGACTAACACGCTTAGCTGGCCGACGTTAAGATAGCAGGAGCCGTCGGCCAACGAAGATGTTGTTTCAACAAATGTATTCACAAAATGGATTACCATCCAAACGTCATTGAAGCCTCCCGTGACCAGTATGTAGGTACTACTACTCTTAATAACCGCAGCAATATGCGCATAATGTGCCTAAAGTCAAGACTCGACAATACTGAACCAGACAAATGATTTAGGAGCACATTTTTTGCATGATTAAAAACGATGGTTCCAACCTTGGCGAAGTTCGAATCCCAAAAACAGGCTTCGGGGACAGCTCTAGTGTGTGTGTGTGTGTGTGTGTTGGGGTGTGTGTTTGTGTGTGTGTGTTGGGGGGGGGGTATGTTTGAGGGGTATGTTTGGGGGTATCAACGCAGCAGAATAAAACACTGCACTTACAGCCGGAGCCGGAGCCTGAGAAGAGGTCCTCGTCATCGTAGAATTCATCCCTCGAGGAGCCTTCATCATCTACTGAGGGCGACCAAGTCTGCCCCTGGGAGGGAGAGAGAGAGAGGGAGAGAGAGAGAGGGAGAGGGAGAGGGAGAGGGAGAGGGAGAGGGAGAGAGAGAGAGAGAGAGGGAGAGGGAGAGAGAGAGAGAGAGGGAGAGGGAGAGGGAGAGGGAGAGGGAGAGGGAGAGGGAGAGAGAGAGAGGGAGAGGGAGAGGGAGAGAGAGAGAGAGAGAGAGAGACAGAGACAGAAGGAGAGGAAAGAAACAGAGATGGTTAGACACATGTTGGTCGTGATGACTGAGACATTTGTCATTTCATTTGAAAGAGAGACCACTTTGTCAGATGCAGCACTCGTACAATTACTCTAGTTCACACACACACACACACAGGGACCGAAACTAGAGAGCGCCACCCGCCATTTGCGCTCAGTTTTTACGTTTGGCGCCTCCCACTGAGACGTCTGAGCGCCGTGTGGCACTCAATCAAATAGTCATGTGAAAACCGAAAATCATGATCAAATTCTTTAGCGGAGTTCTCACTCGCTGTCTCAGCAGACATGAAGCGCGCACCGCGCACTGCTGCTGCTACCCCCTCCCCACCTGTTTCTGTATGCTGCATGTAAACAGAGGCTATTGCCTCCGAGTCACCGTGACGTTAGTTAGCACTTAGCACTGCTGCTCCTACCCCTGTATGCCTGCATGTAAACAGAGGCTATTGCCTCACCGTGACGTTAGTCTAGTCAGTGTGGGACCTTCGTGAGATAACGTTAGCTACCGTTACAAAATGACCCAGTCAACTATTCACTTAGTTTAATACACGAGGCATTGTGTAACGTTATCCAGCCGGCTAGCTACGGATAGCTCCCGACATCAATAAATCCTCCAGCAATAGTCCAGTGCTGCATAATACCTCCGTTGGCTAGGTAACTAGTCACTACGAAATGTCGCAGTAAACTAAATAGTTCACTGAGGCGTTGTCCCAACGCCATCCAGCAGTAGCTACAGATAGCTCTTGGCATCAATGTCCTACAACAACATGCGTATTCGAGTCCCTGGTTTACATCGCATGAGTGAGGGCTGCTGACTAGGGTCCAGGTGCAGCGCCGGAGAATTCTTTTGCATGCTGAATGTAGCGTTTAGGGTCCAGCTGCACCCCCGGAGAATCCTTGCTGGAGCTGGAGGCCACTCGAGTATACACACAGACAGTGGAGCTGTTTGCAGACAGCGAGGTGGCGATGTCTCGCATATAACACAACCACAAGTATGATTATATAATATATATATTTTATTAAAAAAAAATATATATAAAATAATAATAAAAAAAAATGTTATCAAAAAAAAGTTGGCGGGTAAGAAATATGCTTGGCGGGTAGATTCTTCCCATCTACCCGCCACTGGCCGGTGAGTCAAAAAGTTAATTTCGCTCCCTGCACACACACACACACACACTGCACTGACACAGCTGTACAGAGCCATGATACACACACACACAGACACACACACACACACACACACACCACACAGACACACACACCACACAGACACACACACACACACACACCACATACACACACACACATACAATGCACTGACACACAGCCTCACAGAGCCATGATACACACACACACACACACACACACACACACACACACCACACACACACAGACACACATACAATGCACTGACACACAGCCTCACAGAGCCATGATACACACACACACACACACACACACACACACACACACACACACACACACACACACACACACACACACACACACACACACACACACACACACACACATAGTATACAGTCAGTATATATTATGCAAACACTCAGATACACCTATACACACAGAGACACACACACACAACACTCAACTCAAACACACAGACATAAGACAGACACACATATACACCTATATACACACACACACACACCACTCATAAATTCAAACAAACAAAGACACACACACACACACAGTCTCTCTCTCTCTCCCACACGCACACAGAAGACTGAGTGGCCGGTATGGGATCGGGGCGAGCGAGGTGCCATTACTAGTGTGCAGGATGCGTTGTGTAACATCTCCCTGTCCGTCAGCCTGGCTCCACAGGAGGCGGGGCTTAATGAGAGGCTGGTCCCACGCTACATACATACTACAGAAGGTTAACCCTTTCACTACCACACTACAGAAGGTTAACCCTTTCACTACCACACTACAGAAGGTTAACCCTTTCACTACCACACTACAGAAGGTTAACCCTTTCACCACCACACTACAGAAGGTTAACCCTTTCACTACCACACTACAGAAGGTTAACCCTTTCACTACCACACTACAGAAGGTTAACCCTTTCACTACCACACTACAGAAGGTTAACCCTTTCACCACCACACTACAGAAGGTTAACACTTTCACTACCACACTACAGAAGGTTAACCCTTTCACCACCACACTACAGACGGTTAACCTTTCACTACCACACTACAGAAGGTTAACCCTTTCACTACCACACTACAGAAGGTTAACCCTTTCACTGCCACACGACAAAGGGTTAACCCTTTCACTACCACACTACAGAAGGTTAACCCTTTCACTACCACACTACAGACGGTTAACCTTTCACTGCCACACGACAAAGGGTTAACCCTTTCACTACCACACTACAGAAGGTTAACACTTTCACTACCACACTACAGAAGGTTAACCCTTTCACCACCACACTACAGACGGTTAACCTTTCACTACCACACTACAGAAGGTTAACCCTTTCACTGCCACATGACAAAGTGTTAACCTTTTCACTACCACACTACAGAAGGTTAACCCTTTCACTGCCACACGACAAAGGGTTAACCCTTTCACTACCACACTACAGACGGTTAACCTTTCACTGCCACACGACAAAGGGTTAACCCTTTCACTACCACACTACAGAAGGTTAATCCTTTCACTGCCACACTACAGAAGGTTAACCTTTCACTACCACACTACAGAAGGTTAATCTTTCACTACCACACTACAGAAGGTTAATCATTTCACTACCACACTACAGAGAGAGACAAGAAGATAACCGTCTGTAGTGTGGTGGTGAAAGGGTTATAAAATGAATCCTCCTGAATAGCTTTAGTTTAGTTCTGTGGAAAAGCATGTCAATGGTAACTGGAGTGCATTTATATATAGCGTTGTTAACTTAATCTAAAGCGCTTTACAACTTATGCCTCATATTCACCCGTTCACCCACACAGTTACCCTGGCAGAGCGAGGTGCCAACCTGCTCATCGGGAGCAGCTAGGGTGCCAACTCAAGGACACTTCGACGCACTGCCAGGAGGAACCGGAATGGAACCGGGAACCTTCCGATTACCAGACGAGCGCTCTACCTCCTGAGCCACTGTCACCCACCCAGTTGCTCAGTATGTGTGTGAAATTTAAGTCAGATTGGTTCATGATAATAATAATAATAATAATAATAATAATAATAATAATAATAATAATAATAATAATAATAATAATAATAATAATAATAATAATAATAATAATAATAATAATAATAATAATACACTTTATTTGTATAGCAACTTTCATACAAGAATTGCAGCTCAAAGTGCTTCACAGCTGAAAAAGGGACAGGCACAAAATTAGCACATGAAGTGCAGCCCTGAGGACCAATCAGGTCGCAAAGCCAGGAGCAGCAGCCCCCCCCCCCCCCCCCCCCTGCGGCCCTGAGGACCAATCAGGTTGCAAAGCCAGGAGCAGCGTCAGAGGGTGGGAGTATACCAGGTATACTGTATACCAGGGGTGGCCAACCTTTTTTTAACCAAGATCTACTTTTTTATTTACCACCTAGCCCGAGAGCTACCAGCCAAAATTGTATATTGTAAGCCGTCATTTGAGGCTTTATAAAAGCAGCATAATGAACACAAATCTGTCAGTGCCGAGTAAATAACAAGCAGCATTGCTTGTTGTAGTTAACAAGGAGAGGAAGAGTTGATTTAACAAAAAAAAAAAAAATTTAATAATCAAATTTTATTAATCAAGATCTACTTGAAATCAGCCCGCGATCTACCTGTCGATCGCTATCGACTGGTTGGGCACCACTGCTGTATACTGTATACTTACTTACTCATAGTATATATACTTATACAATAGTGTCTATTGTAACTATATTTATTGTAATGCAAAGTATAACTGAGAGGGCATACATTACAGACCCTCATCCGCACCTTGATTTACACTGCCTACTTGCTCACATTAACCCTTTCACTGCCACACGACAGAAGGTTAACCCTTTACTATCGCACAACCGACGGCGATGCTCCATCATTAGCATCATTAGCTCCGCATCCGCGGAGCTAATGATGCTAATGATGGAGCACCGCCGTCGGTTGTGTGATAGTAAAGGGCTAACCTTCTGTATTGTCACAGTGAAAGGGTTAACCGGCTGTCGTGTGGCAGTGAAAGGGTTAATAATACCCAATTCATACTCAAGTTATTTATATTGTTATAGTGTTTTACACTGCCTATTTTTATTTGTACTTTTCTACTGTACTATATTTTTATGACCTGTATCACGTCTTCTATGTAGCTGTACTGTACCCCCCCTCCCCCCCCTCCCCCACGCTGCCTGCAGGTCCCCAGGGGGATCAATAAAGGAATATCTTATCTTATCTCATCTCCTGTTTTCATGTTGAAACCGGAGCTCTGGCACGAAGCCCACACAGAAAGGTGTGCTGGGGTTTGAACCCACGACCTTCTGGCAGTGAGGCAACAGTGCTAACCACTGCTGGGGTTTGAACCCACGACCCTCTGGCTGCGAGGCAACAGTGCTAACCACTGCGCCTCCGTGCCGCCTGTGTGTGTGTGTGTGTGTGTGTGTGTGTGTGTGTGTGTGTGTGTGTGTGTGTGTGTGTGTGTGTGTGTATTAGGGCTGACCCCTATTAGTCGACTAATTAGGGCTGACCCCTATTAGTCGATTAGTCGACTAATCGGTCGAAAGGAGCCATAGTCGACTACTAGCCAACCTCCTAGTCGAATACAAAAAAAAAAGAAAATTATATTATATATATATATATATTTTTTTATCATTCTTTCCAAAAGAAAAGAGGCCTAGAAGCGTGGCTAACGCTAATGGCACACATACCAGAGGCTAACTGCCTACGAAAACAGGCACAGAGGCACTGAAAGAGGATTTCACCCGTCTAATGAACACACTAGACTAGACAAATATTTAAGCATTACATCACACGCAGGAGTGGTTTGTGACCAATAAACCATGCCTAGGGGTGGTTGTTAGGCCCGAGGCGCAGCCGAGGGTCGTTAGACCCCCCTAGGCATGGTTTATTGGTCACAAATCACGACTGCACGTGGTGTAAAGCTTTTATACAACTGCCAGATTCATCCAACCTTATTTCTATACAATAAACACACATTAATCGAAGATTTATTGAAAAAACCATCCGCCAGAAAAAGTAGTTCCCACAACTCCATGTGGAAGCAGCTTGAAGTGCATCCAACCAAACTAACACATCCAACTGTGTATTATTGGAATGATTGAGAGAAGTTGCCTCATGTGGAAGCAGCTTGAAGTGCATCCAACCAACTAACACATCCAACTGTGTATTATTGGAATGATTGATTGAAAATTTATTAAAACGTTTTCTTTGCCCTATAGGAAAAAAACGTTTTCTTCGCCCTATTTTTTTATTTATTTCTTTTAGCCTAAACTTAACCAGTTGGAAACCAGGGGTACAGTAATAAAATTAGCAATCAACCAATCAATCAATTCAATAGACCATGCTCACTTAAAACAGCGCTGCTTCTCTCTCAGTCTGACTCCCCCGCTGTTGCAGACAGGAGTGTGTGTGTGTGTGTGTGTGTGTGTGCGTGTGTGTGTGTGTGTGTGTGTCACAGTATGTGTGTGCGTGTGTGTGTGTATGTGTGTGTGTGTGTGTGTGTGTGTGTGTATGTGTGTGTGTGTGTTTGTGGGTACGCCAGCGTCGGAGTGAGAGAGAACGCTGCAGTCAGTAGAAAGTAGGAAGGAAGAAATTTAAATCAATCAATTAATCTATCAATCAATCCGCGATTTTTCTTTTGTTCTAGATTGAGTCAAGACCCATCAATTACATCATCCAACATTGTTTAAAATACTAACACATTCCCCTTGACAGAATCGCTTCATATTTAGTCGTTATGGTGCTTTCAACATAACCATTTGTTGTCCGCGATCCTGTTTTCTCCCGGAGTGAGCCGGGGAGGGTTATGTGATTTGGTTGTGGGCGGGTCCTGAGCCCAGGACCGTGGATTGTTGCCAATAAAGACGTGTGAATGGCCAATCAGAATCGAGAAATTTGCATGCCGTTGTATAACAAGATGTATCCATCAGTGGACCAATTGCATGCTTTTGCAGAGGACAAGAAGCCTTCAGTCGACTCCTTCAGACATTAGTCGACCAATAGACTAACAGCAAATTTTGGCCAATCGTAGTCGACCATCCAAATCCTTAGTCGGGGACAGCCCTAGTGTGTATGTGTGTATGTGTGTGTGTATGTGTGTATGTGTGTGTGTGTTTGTGAAATCCAAGTCAAATCTGTTGTGTGTTTAGAAAACCCACTTCCTATTGTTATCTGTCTTCCTGCAAGCAGTCAACACACACACACACACATACCATGCACACACACACATACCATGCACACACACACATACCATGCACACACACACACACACCGACACAAACATACTGTACGTATGTATGCATGGGAGCTTGCACACATGTCGACACACACACATAGGATGAGGTCTTTCCAATCTTGAAAATCTAGTTTGTATGTGTGCGAGTGTGTGTGTGTGTGTGTGTGCGCGCGCGTGCGTGTGTATCTATGCAGGCGTGTCCATATGCACCAAGGCTGGGTTTTACAATGAAGCCCTTTGTTAAGTGGTGAACTCAGCTGCCTTGTGTGTGTGTGTGTGTGTGTGTGTGTGTGTGTGTGTGTGTGTGTGTGTGTGTGTGTGTGTGTGTGTGTGTGTGTGGGGGGGGGGCTAGGAGTAATGGCTCCCAGACTAGAGTGAATATCACGGGTCAATGTCATGCAGTATTTATTTGGCCATTGATGAAGCCCTGCCTTGTGATCTTTTTTCCCTTAACCTTCTGTAGTGTGGTAGTGAAAGGGTTAACCTTCTGTAGTGTGGTAGTGAAAGGGTTAACCGTCTGTAGTGTGGTAGTGAAAGGGTTAAGCGTCTGTAGTGTGGTAATGAAAGGGTTAACAGTCTGTAGTGTGGTAGTGAAAGGGTAACCTTCTGTAGTGTGGTAGTGAAAGGGTTAACCGTCTGTAGTGTGGTAGTGAAAGGGTTAACAGTCTGTAGTGTGGTAGTGAAAGGTTAACCTTCTGTAGTGTGGTAGTGAAAGGGTTAACAGTCTGTAGTGTGGTAGTGAAAGGGTTAACCTTCTGTAGTGTGGTAGTGAAAGGTTAAACGTCTGTAGTGTGGTAGTGAAGGGTTAACCTTCTGTAGTGTGGTAGTGAAAGGGTTAACCTTCTGTAGTGTGGTAGTGAAAGGGTTAACCTTCTGTAGTGTGGTAGTGAAAGGGTTAAATGTTGCCTATTACCGTGGAGTGTCAGAGGAGGATAAGGGTGCTGTCCTGGGTGCGTCTATATTAATCCCAGCCGAAGAGTGCGTCGCGTTTCTCTGATTGGCCATGACGCCCATGTGACCGCGGCAGCGCGAGAGAGCGGCAGTGCGGAAATAGGCTGCATCCTCCACGTCAAGAAAGACAGACAGGCATTCTCTGCGACAAACCCTAACCTTAACCAACTCCGAAATAATGCCTAACCTTAACCCTCCCTAACCTTAACTTAACCCTAACCTTAACCAACTCCGAAAGAATGCCTAAACTTAACCAGCGAAAGAATGCACGCAGGGACCGAAACTAAAGCCCGCCGCCCGCCAGGGGCGGTCTGTTTTTACCTTTGGCGCATGACACTTAGAGGGCTGCCCGCCGTGTGGCGTGTAGACGTGTAGTTCATAAGCAGGCCCCTAAAAATATTTGTATGCGAACGGTAAAAATCAATTACGCGCACGCTGTGCGAATACAGATTATAGCCTCTCTCGTCTTTTTTTTCCTCCACTGCGAGATCGTTAAAAAACTACAAGTCCCACATTGCACTCAAGCCAACGGTCCAATCACAGTAGAGTGAAGTGACTGGTTTCATGGGAAATAAAGCAAATGACCAATCGGAAGCTCTCATTTTTCTTGTTTACTTCCTGAAACTCCGCGATCAGGGCTCTCGTTTTCCGAGACACCAACTTATTATAGTCTCTCTTACCAATAGCAATAGATTTTAGAACACCTAGATTTATCTATAGCAATAGTAATATAACGTTAATGCAACAAAACGAATGCCTTGCTTTGTTAATCATAACGTTGATGCAGTAGCGTATGTCGGTGTGTTGGCTGTAACGGACATGACAATAACATAACGTGTACACATTAAAATTGCGATAATCTATTCTAACATTTTCAAATCGATGCAGTTGAATTTCCCCCTTAGGATCGATGCATTGTTACACCCCTACACCAAAGTCACTGGCCCACTGTGTATCTGTGTGTATAATAACTTGGCTAGCGTTATCAACAGCAGAGGTGGGCAATGGGTCCAGCTGCAGCACCGGAGTGCAAGCAATGTGATGTAATTGGCAGACTCGACTGTCAATCAATGGTCTACCTGACACGCAAACTCAAACAATGTTTCTGTACTGGAGGTGTGATTGATTGATTGATTGATTGATTGAAAACTTTATTAACAGATTGCAGAATGGGTACAATACAGTACAGCTCAATACACACAATTGTTAAGGGGATGCAGACCAGAGAAAGACTTTCGTCTTGTTTACATCAGGGTCCCCCATTTCAATTAATCAGGAAAGTGTACAGTATTTCAATAGGCAACCCTGAAAGGATTATTTTTCTAGAAGAGCAACACAGCCAAAACAGACAGTGGAGCTGTTTGCAGATAGCAAGCATTTTGACTTATTGCGTGGTGGCGATGTCTCGCAGATAATACAACTACAAGTATGATTATATAATATATATTTTATTTAAAAAAAAATTGTATATATAAAATATATATTGGCAGGTAAGAAATATGCTTGGCGGGTAGACTCTTCCCATCTACCCGCCACTGGCCGGTGAGTCATAAAGTTAATTTCGCTCCCTGAATGCACGTTTATAGCAAGAGATGATAAACGTAAAAAAAAATTGAAAGTGAAAATGAAGTGATTCGAACTTGTGACCAACCGCACCGCAGGCTCCACAGCACGGCGGCGTACCAGTTGAGCTAAGCGTCGATGGAAAAACAGTGGGGATTACGGCTACATAATGCCGCAAGCTCTGCCGCTCCGCTCCGCCGCTGCCGCGGGGCGTGTCGCGGCCAATCAGGGAAAACGCGGAAGCACTCGGCAGCACTCTTCGGCTGGGATTAAAGAATAGGCGTCCTGCGTGAGCGCTGTGTGTCAGGAGGATAAGGGTGCTGGTCAGTCAAGGTGAAGCTCTTGAGCTCCGGAGGTTAATCTCTTTTCCCTCTCGTTCATCTCTCTCTCCTGACCTCATTCCGACGGGATGTTGCTTTTCAACGGGGCACAGTCTGTGACTAGAACCACCTGAGAGACGCGTGGGGTTCATTCTGTAGCCAACATTACTATTAGCAGACACACAAAGACCCACTGGTTCCCACCGAAAATACAAAGAAATGCTGTACTGTACAAGAGGAGTCGCTCCAAAATACCATGCAGGAGAACAAACAGATGTTTACAGATGACTACACCTTTTAGTATTGTTGTGGGATATTTTAAATCAGCCATGACAGTGAACTGTTAGAAATTCAAATTAGTCAAATTGTGTAAAAATAGAACATAGTTTATTATCTGTTTCTATGGCCACAGAAAGAGTATGATCCGTTTATAATCAGAGACACACAAGCGTCTGACCAGAAAGTGACAAAGAGCTCTGGTCAGACCTACCAGCAAGTACAAAGTTGACATGACGTCAAAAGATGACAAATTAATAACAGATCTGACAAGAAATGTAAACAAAATGCCCTAGTGAGAAAATGAAAACAAAAGATGGGTCTCTAGGGCTTTGTTGTGTCTCACACAAGAACTGGAGACAAGGCCAGTGTCGCCCTAGTGTCTGAGCTGTATACTAGTTAAACTATATTAACTAGTCAAGGCTGTACAGAGAATATGTATTCAACACAGTTGATAATGCGTTAACTTTGACAGCCTATCTATCTATCTATCTATCTATCTATCTATCTATCTATCTATCTATCTATCTATCTATCTATCTATCTATCTATCTATCTATCTATCTATCTATCTATCTATCTATCTATCTATATGTATCTACCGTAATTCCTCTAATAGTAACCCCGGCTTGTATTTGTTTCAACTGTAGCGGATACCAGGCTTGTATTAGGAGGAGGCATGTATAAGAGAGAGGCCTATATTTCAAATTTTCAAACGGATCATAATGAATAAATCAACATTTTGTGTCAGTTTGAACCCAGTAAAATGTACTGGGTTCATTTATTGAAACCAAGTACTGTATGAAATACGGTAGTAAACAGTGCAATTACAGGTGGTCAAAAAAAGTTAAATAAAGTAAAATAGTGCAATCACAATACTGGTATAATAATAATAATAATAATAACTTCATTTTATACAGTTCTGAGGTAGGCTTACTCTCTTGGTAAACATTAACACCATACCATTATATGGTATTTACTGCACAGCCAGGCCAGCATATAACAACAATAACAAAATATATTGCCTATGGTAAATCCGTTGAGGGAAATAGCGTAATTCCTCTAATATACATGAAACCCGGCTTGTATTAGGAGGCCGGCTTATAATTGCTTAGCTCAACAGCGCACCCGGTCATTAATAGAGACCCGGTTTTTAATTGAATACCGGTTACTATTAGAGGAATTACGGTATCTATCTTCCTGTCTGACTCTGGAGAAGATGGTACGTTTTGTTTGACTAATAGCAGGCCTACATGTGAAGAAACGCCTCAGGCCAAACTTTTTAACGGCGGACGTGTCCTTTTGGAATGCGTGACCGAGCGCTCAATTTCGCCCTCAGGTAACAGAAAACAGTCCAAACCGGCAAACCCACAACGAAGGCGTCACCAAAAACAGTCCCATCTCCTCTAAAGATCTTCAGACCAGCTCCCGAGGCCCGGGAGCGTAGAGGCCTCTTTCGCTATAGCTTGTTGTGATGCTAATTGCAGCGCTGGAGCCCTCCTCTCCCGGGCTCCAGACAGGAGGAAACCCAATGCCTTTAAAAGAGCCAATAAAAAGCATAATGGAATCTAGAAACCTGAGCACATTGTGTCTCAGTCCATCACATCCACAGTAAGCAGAGCGGCGGAGACTGTAGTAGAATGGACCTGGTGAAATGGAAAACGACCCGAGGCTGAGTCGCGACTCTGTGGACAGCGTGCCTCTTTCACATGAAAGGATCCTGGTCGGTTTGATGGTATTTTCAGGTTTATCGTGGTAAAGGTTAAAAAAACATTTACCGCACGGTGGGCCCCGTGGTAAAAGCTGTGTACTGCCGTGGTATCACTTTTGTACTTTAACCCTTTCACTACCACACTACCAAATGGTTAACCCTTTCACTACCACACTACAGACGGTTAACCTTTCACTACCACACTACAGAAGGTTAACCTTTCACTACCACACTACAGAAGGTTAACCTTTCACTACCACACTACAGAAGGTTAACCTTTCACTACCACACTACAGAAGGTTAACCTTTCACTACCACACTACAGAAGGTTAACCTTTCACTACCACACTACAGAAGGTTAACCTTTCACTATCACCCTACAGAGGGTTAACCTTTCACTACCACACTACAGAAGGTTAACCTTTCACTACCACACTACAGAAGGTTAACCGTTCACTACCACACTACAGAAGGTTAACCTTTCACTACCACACTACAGACGGTTAACCCTTTCACTACCACACTACAGAAGGTTAACCTTTCACTACCACACTACAGAAGGTTAACCCTTTCACTACCACACTACAGAAGGTTAACCTCTCACTACCACACTACAGAAGGTTAACCTTTCACTACCACACTACAGAAGGTTAACCTTTCACTACCACACTACAGACGGTTAACCTTTCACTACCACACTACAGAAGGTTAACCGTTCACTACCACACTACAGAAGGTTAACCTTTCACTACCACACTACAGACGGGTTAACCTTTCACTACCACACTACAGAAGGTTAACCTTTCACTACCACACTACAGAAGGTTAACCTTTCACTACCACACTACAGAAGGTTATATTTCGTATTGCATCGCGTCCCGCTCTGAGCCTTACGAGATACTTCTATCTCCTGTGATACCTAATGTATCTCCCACGAATAAAAAACACATGCACCCCACCTGTATGGGGCCCCGCCCCTTATGGTGGCACCACCCATATAACCATGACTCTGGTCATGAAACACCCTTCCTCTATTTTCGTCCCAGCGTATTGGATGCGTGCACCATACGAGCTAGCGGAATGAAAAGATTAAGGAAGATTAATAATGTTGAGGGCTTACCGGAGAGTTGTTTTTCCCTGGATTCTCTGGAGCTTGTTTCGGCGACACATGAGACCTATGCTGGTGGTTCCTCGGCTGACGGCGACGGACCGAGGGGCAGCGTACAAGGTTTGGCTAACGGGTCGGCTTGTACAAAGGTGAGGTCTGTGTCAGTAGGCGTCAATGTCGGTGTTGGTCGTGCTGTGGAGTATGTTTCGGCACCAGGGCCGGGGCGGCTTGGCGATCGTTCCACTGTAGTGGGCGATGTCTTGGCGATCCTGGAACATGCTGTTGACGCTAATGCTAATGCTACTGCTAATGCTAATGCTACTGCTGCTTCTTCTGCTAATGCTGATGTTGACGCTGGAATGTCTAATAATCCCCGCCGCGGGATTCCGCTTTTCCCTCCTCTTGCCAGCTTCATTGATGAAGGTCAGTCGGTGGTGGGTGTGGGGGGGTTCGCTGAGCTCTATTTACCTTTTTTGCGGGTGAAGGGGCTGACGACGGGGTGCAGCCCGGGGGTACCTTGGCTAAGTAGCCAGGTAGCTTCTTTTTTGTGCCCAGGCGGGGATGAACGACGTTCCGCCCGGCCGTTGCTTGATAGCATGTCGGCTCTGAGGGTGGCAGTATGGACGAATGAGTGGTATACTGCTGCAGGATGGCATTTAGCGGCGGCCAGTGTTGTGGCTCAGCTGGCTACTTTCCTATCCAAGATGGCGTCGGGTTGTAGGTCTTTGGGTCCAACCGACACTATGAACGTGATTCATGTTTGTGGTGTTATAGAGATCTTGACTCAGTCGCAAGCTATAACTGCGGGGAGGATTCGGATGCTATCGACTTTGGTTGTTAGGCATGTTTGGTTGGAGCAGTCTCCTCTTGGGGAAGAGGATAGGTTTTCTCTCCTCACGACTCCTTTTTCCACAGATAGTCTTTTTGGGCGTTCTGTGGAGGCGCAGGCGGTTTTTGATTCGGGTCCTACACCGCCTCACGCTGTGCAGCCAGGGGTGGGAGCACGGTCTCGTCAACGACTGTGGCGAGATCCTCGACAGGCGGCCATGTTTCCCCCGCCAGTGGTGCCCTGGTTGGAGAATCGACAGGGTTTCGCAAGGCCGACAGTCTTGGCGGCCGAGGGATCTGCCATTTTGGGTGATTTCGGGGTTGGTAAACCACCCCGTCGTCATTTTGCCGCGAGCAGCCCGCTCCCCGTTCAGTCCGCTTTCTGTTACCCTCAGAAGCGGGGCTCTGAGTGTTCTCCTTTGGCTGCGGGCCGCGAACCTTCTTTGAAGCGTATGCGGCCCCATTCTTCACTTCTCATGGAGACAGGGGCTGACACCCAGTTGATGGCTGAGCCTGGGTCTGTCCGTGAGAATGTTCCGTCGTCGCGTGGTTCCTACACCGCAGGTTGTGGGTGGGTGGAACCTGGTGTTACAGCTGCCACTAGCTCCAGTGGTCAGCAGGGGGACTCGGTGCCTCTTCTGTTGAATGCTCAGCAGGGGTTACCCCGGCTTCGCCCTCGCCAGGCGGGGTATCGCGCTGTTGCCTCCCACTCCCGTCAAACCGGCAGTGGTCTGCAAAGGAGAGGCTGGCGTGATTTGAGTGGTAGCAATATCACTGCAGGGCTTCGGCGTGTAGGAGCCCATGGGGTCCTCAGGCCTTGCGTGTCTGGCTGCGGAACGGCTCCTCAGCGTGTGCTGGAGGGGTGTTCAGGGGGTGAGTGTGTGTCCACAAGTTTGATGACCGCTCCTCCCGTATCAAACCGGCCCTTTCTGTCGGGGTCCCCCCTTGGGTGCTTTGCACGACGGGGGGGACCGGGCCAATTATCTGCTGTTCCTTGCGGCCCAGCGTCAGTTGACGGCGGGGGCGCTGTGGGATTATATTCACATATGGCGACGGGAATGTCCCTTGAATCGGTGGATGAGGAGAACGTTAGAGGCGGGGCTGGTTTTGCAGTTTGCGCGGCCCCATCCTCCGTTCTCAGGTTTGGTGCCGACCCTATTGTTAGGGTCGGGCGCGGTGACAGCCCTGGCCGACGAGATCCAATCTCTGTTGGCGAAGCAGGCCGTCGTTGTGGTCCCGAGAGAGGACGCAATGTCAGGCGTCTACTCCCGTTATTTTCTGGTGCCCAAGAAAACTGGGGGGGTCAGACCTATACTGAATCTGTCCATGTTCAATCGGTTGATTGTAGTGAGACCGTTCAGGATGTTGACCGTCCGACTCCTTCTGCTTGCTGTCAGGAGGGGGGACTGGTTCACCTCCATAGACCTGAAGGATGCGTATTTTCACATACCCATTTTCCCTCCTCACAGGAAGTTCCTACGGTTCCTGTTTCAGGGCGTAGCGTACGAGTACCACAGAATGCCGTTCGGTTATTCTCTGGCTCCCCGCACATTCACCAAGTGCGTGGCGGCTGCTCTGGGGCCTTTACGTCGTCGGGGGATACGAGTTCTGTTCTATCTCGACGACATTCTGCTCCTCAGCCGTTCAGAGGAGGTTGCCAGGTCTCATACTCGACTGGTGGTGGAATTCCTCACCAGCCTGGGTTTTGCTGTGAATTGGAAGAAGAGTACCCCTCTTCCCAGTCAACAGGTGGAGTACTTGGGCTTGACATTGAGGTCGAAGCCCATGCTTGCGACCCTCTCGGAGCAGCGTCGGGGGGATCTCCGTCACGCGCTCGGGGGTTTCCGTCTGGGAGGGACGGTTACGGCGCTGCAGGTGATGCGTCTGCTGGGCCTTATGTCGGCGGCCCACACGGTGGTTCCTCTTGGCCTCCTCTTTATGAGGCGGATACAGAGGTGGTTTCTCTCTTTGAGAATAGATCCGGTGTGGGGCAAAGGGAGACGGTTGATGGTTCCTTTGTCGATATGGGGGGATCTCGCCCACTGGGGGAGGCTGGGTATCCTCTCCGCTGGGGTCCCCATGGGCAGCAGTGGCTCCCACGTCACGGTTTTCACCGACGCCTCTCTCACAGGTTGGGGAGGGGCGTTTCGGACCCACGCAGTGGGGGGCAGCTGGACGGGTCATGCCGACCCGGCTGTCCTGCATATCAATGTGTTGGAGTTGAAGGCGGTCCTCCTGGTCCTCAAACGGCTCGGCCACCTGGTGGTAGGCGAACACGTTTTGATCAGGACGGACAATGTGACGGCGGCGGCGTATATCAACAGGCAGGGTGGGACTCGTTCCGCCCGCCTGCTCCGGGTGGCGCCCGAACTGTTGCTATGGGCATCCCGCAGGCTGCGCAGTCTGCGGGCGCTCCACGTTCCTGGTACGGAAAATGTGGCGGCGGATATAATGTCTCGGGGCGGTCCTCGTCGCGACGAGTGGGAACTCCGCCCCGACATAGTCGGACAGATCTGGGATCGGTTCGGTAAGGCCTCGGTAGATCTGTTTGCGTGCCGACGTTCTCACAAGTGCCCCTTGTGGTTCTCGCTCAGTCGAGCGGATCATCCCCCCTTGGGGGTGGATGCCTTCTCGACCTTTCCATGGCCGCCCGGTCTTCTGTACGCCTTCCCTCCTGTACAGCTGTTGAGTCAGCTGTTGGAGCGGATACGGAGGGAGCGCAGGACGGTGATCTTGGTCGCGCCGGACCGGGGCACGTCAGTGTGGTTCCCGGTCTTAATCCAGCTTCTGGTCGCTCCTCCTTGGGTCATTCCGTGGTCAGCGACGGCCCTCTCGCAGCACAACGGAGTGCTTGTCCAGCCTCCGGTGTTGGGTCAACGCCTGGTGGTGTGGCTGGTGGGAGGGTGAGTCTGGAGAGGATGGATCCCGCAGTGGTTGATACCATCCGGTGTGCGCATGCTCCCTCCACTGTCGCGGTTTACGCGGGCGGGTGGCGTGCGTTCCAAGAATGGTGTAAGGGGGGGGGCTGGGACCCAGTCTCCTGCCCCCTGGATGCTGTTCTGGGTTATCTCCAGTCTCTTCTTGGTAGGCTGTCGGCTTCGACAGTGAGGGTATATGCGGCAGCTATATCCTCCTGTCATGAGGGTTTTGAGGGGACTGTTTTGTTCAGCCACCCTCTTGTGAAGCGTTTCCTGCTTGGCGCTCGACGCGTTAAGCCGGTGCAACGCTCCTTGGCTCCGACTTGGGATCTTCAATTGGTCCTCGGTCGGTTGTCCTTGGCCCCGTTTGAGCCGCTCGAGCAGGCGCCGTTGGAACGGCTGTCTTTCAAGACCGCGTTCCTACTGGCTGTCACTTCCGCTAAACGCGTGGGTGAGCTCTGTGCTCTCTCGGTACGTCCAGAGTGCCTGTCTTTTCGGACCGATTGCGGTGCCACTCTGCGACCTAATCCTGCTTTCGTGCCTAAGAATATCCGGAGTTCCTTCCGCTCCCGGGATATTGTGGTTCAGGCTTTTCGTCCTCCTCCTCACGCTAGTGAATTAGATGCGGGCCTTCACCTGTCATGTCCAGTCCGTGCTTTGGGGATTTACCTCAGCCGTACTCAGGGCTTCAGGGTTACCGACCAGCTTTTTGTCTGTTACGGTGGGGCTCGTGCTGGTAAGGCACTGTCGAAGCAGCGCCTGTCCCGTTGGTTGTGCGAGGGTATTGCCCTCTGCTACACGTTGGCTGGGCAGGATCCCCCTGGGGGCGTCAGGGCGCACTCCACTCGTGGGGTGGCTGCCTCTGCCGCTCTCCTGGGTGGGGCCTCGGTGGAGGACATCTGTGCTGCAGCTTCATGGTCCTCACCGGGCCCCTTTGTAAGGTTTTACCTCGTGGACATGACCGGGGGTTCTGTCTCCCAGGCGGTTCTGGGGTCTGTGGCCTTTCCTGCTTCCCGTCCTTTGGTCGGGTAGCAGGAGTGTATGGGTATGGGCCGCAGTGTGTTGAGTCACACGTGGTTCCGCCTGTACGGTGTGTTCAAGGGGTTCTGGCTCCCTCTTGTTCGCATTCAGGTGGAGTTGACTGCGCCCCCCCTTCGTTAGGAAGGATGGGGTGACAGGGCTCCCCGCACCCCTTGATGTGGGCTTACGGGTCCTCAGGGGGTACATCTGTCGGGTCTCGCGCCCGCTCTTCCCCATTATCTCGTAAGGCTCAGAGCGGGACGCGATGCAATACGAAATATAACGATAGGTTATGTAGATAACCTAGTTATATTAGTATTGGCTAAGCGTCCCGCTCTGCGCGCCCTGAGTTCCCTCTTGAGGGATCTTTTCCTGGGACGGGTTTTTGGCGAGGAAGGGTGTTTCATGACCAGAGTCATGGTTATATGGGTGGTGCCACCATAAGGGGCGGGGCCCCATACAGGTGGGGTGCATGTGTTTTTTATTCGTGGGAGATACATTAGGTATCACAGGAGATAGAAGTATCTCGTAAGGCTCAGAGCGGGACGCTTAGCCAATACTAATATAACTAGGTTATCTACATAACCTATCGTTAACCTTTCACTACCACACTACAGAAGGTTAACCTTTCACTACCACACTACAGAAGGTTAACCTTTCACTACCACACTACAGAAGGTTAACCCTTCACTACCACACTACAGACGGTCTGTAGTGTGGTAGTGAAAGGTTAATCTTCTGTAGTGTGGTAGTGAAAGGGTTAATTAATATGATAAGGATTGTGGTACTTCCAAGTGCCATGGAATTTTTGGAAATAATGGGATGGAGCTCAAAGATTAGAATAAAGAAGAGCGGGTGCTTTGTCCTTAAAGGGACACTTTTTCTTAAAAATGTGCACGTAATCTCACACACATCCAAAAACTCTTCAAATGTTTTGCATACATTCGTTTAGTTTTGACAGTTATTGAGAGTAAATGAGTTTGACTATGGCCAGCTGTGATGTCATCAGGGACGTTGAGTCCTTGTGTTGTGTGTTGTTGTAATTAACACGACATCAGCGCTCAGTGTCCCCTGATGACGTCACCGGCGGCCACATTCAAAACGCATTTACTCTCAATAAGTGTCACTTATAACTAAATCACTGTGCAAAACTGTTTGGAGTTTTTCCGATGTGTGTGAGATTATGTGCAAAATAAATCAGCATTGTTTATTAGTGAAGTGCCCCTGTGTGTGTGTGTGTGTGTGTGTGTGTGTGTGTGTCTGTGTGTGTGTGTGTGTGTGTGTGTGTGTGTGTGTGTGTGTCTGTGTGTGTGTGTGTGTGTGTGTGTGTGTGTGTGTGTGTGTGTGTGTGTACCAAGGCTTGGTTTTACAATGAAGCCGGTTACTATGGGAAACGTCAGCCTTCCACAGAAATTCAGTCTCCCAGTAAGAGGCTACCACACACACACACACCCTCATTCTCTCTCTCTTTCTCACACACACACACACACACACACACACACACACACACACACACACACACACACACACACACACACACACACACACACACACACACACACACACACACACACACACACACACACACACACACACACGACTACATATGCACACAGGGACTGTAACTAAATAAGTAGGTGTTACGTAATGCCAAATAAACAACCCAAAAAAAACCATCAAAACAGCCTGTTCCTCCTCTCCCTCCCCCTCTTTATCTATTCCATCTCTCCCTCCCTCCCTCCCTCCCCCTCCCTCTCTCTCCCTCCCCCTCCCTCTACCTCTACCTCTTTCTCCCTCCCCTTGTCTTGGCTCATCCACCTTTTCTCTCAGATGGGTGAGAGAAGTCTTACTAACAGGCTGCCAGTTTATCCCCATCCATCCACTCATCCATCCATCCATCCCTCCCTCATCTCTTACCTCCTCTCTCTCTCTTTCCAACCATTTCCTATCACCGTGGCGACCGTCACGAGATTCAAATACCGCCGATGTGCGATACAGCCTCCTCCTATACAGTACAGTACTTGTATAAACACACACACAGCTGTATACAGTACAAAAGACTCTAACATCCATTAACAGCTGAGCTTCCCTTAGAGATCAACACTAATGTACAGCTGGCTCTCTCTCTCTCTGTCAGCTACATACCAGGCTCAGTAACCAGCTGGTGGAGTTTATACACCAGAGGACTAGATGTACTGTCTATCTGACTAACTACTAGACTAGACACTAGAGGACTAGACCTGCTGTCTATCTGACTAACTACTAGACTAGACACTAGAGGACTATATGTACTGTCTATCTGACTAACTACTAGACTAGACACCAGAGGACTAGACCTGCTGTCTATCTGACTAACTACTAGACTAGACACTAGAGGACTAGATGTACTGTCTATCTGACTAACTACTAGACTAGACACTAGAGGACTAGATGTACTGTCTATCTGACTAACTACTAGACTAGACACTAGAGGACTATATGTACTGTCTATCTGACTAACTACTAGACTAGACACCAGAGGACTAGACCTGCTGTCTATCTGACTAACTACTAGACTAGACACTAGAGGACTAGATGTACTGTCTATCTGACTAACTACTAGACTAGACACTAGAGGACTATATGTACTGTCTATCTGACTAACTACTAGACTAGACACCAGAGGACTAGATGTACTGTCTATCTGACTAACTACTAGACTAGACACTAGAGGACTAGATGTACTGTCTATCTGACTAACTACTAGACTAGACACTAGAGGACTAGATGTACTGTCTATCTGACTAACTACTAGACTAGACACTAGAGGACTAGATGTACTGTCTATCTGACTAACTACTAGACTAGACACTAGAGGACTAGATGTACTGTCTATCTGACTAACTACTAGACTAGACACTAGAGGACTAGATGTACTGTCTATCTGACTAACTACTAGACTAGACACCAGAGGACTAGATGTACTGTCTATCTGACTAACTACTAGACTAGACACTAGAGGACTAGATGTACTGTCTATCTGACTAACTACTAGACTAGACACTAGAGGACTAGACCTGCTGTCTATCTGACTAACTACTAGACTAGACACTAGAGGACTAGATGTACTGTCTATCTGACTAACTACTAGACTAGACACTAGAGGACTAGATGTACTGTCTATCTGACTAACTACTAGACTAGACACTAGAGGACTAGATGTACTGTCTATCTGACTAACTACTAGACTAGACACTAGAGGACTAGATGTACTGTCTATCTGACTAACTACTAGACTAGACACCAGAGGACTAGATGTACTGTCTATCTGACTAACTACTAGACTAGACACTAGAGGACTAGATGTACTGTCTATCTGACTAACTACTAGACTAGACACTAGAGGACTAGACCTGCTGTCTATCTGACTAACTACTAGACTAGACACTAGAGGACTAGATGTACTGTCTATCTGACTAACTACTAGACTAGACACTAGAGGACTAGATGTACTGTCTATCTGACTAACTACTAGACTAGACACTAGAGGACTAGATGTACTGTCTATCTGACTAACTACTAGACTAGACACTAGAGGACTAGACCTGCTGTCTATCTGACTAACTACTAGACTAGACACCAGAGGACTAGACCTGGGCCCTCATGCATCAACGTGTTCTACGCACAGATCTGTGCGTAACCCGTGCGTACGATCATTTCTAAGCAAAGAGTGGGATTCATCAATTTGAACTTGAACTTGACTTCGTGCGTACATCTACGCACAGGTCAGACCTGGCGTACCTAGCTCCCAGTGGTAGAATATATTATTACAACAAGGAAATGAGCTTCTGTGCATAATAACACTGGATGTTCTGTATGAACCGTAGTTCATTATAGTTCATTGTAAGATAGCAACAGTAGTGTAATTATGGTCAAAACCCTATAAATAGCATTTGGAATAATAGATCTTTCTCTCAGAATGAATGCAGCATGGTTTATATAGCGTTATCGGAATATACGGGGTGTAGGCTACTGACTGACTGCGCTCCGCGTAGCTTGATTGATTGATTGATTGAAAAGTTTATTAACAGATTGCAGAATGGGTACAGTACAGTACAGCTCAGTACATACAATTGTTAATTGGGGATGCAGACCAACTTTCGTCCTGTTTACATCAGGGTCCCCCATTTTCAATTCATCATAAATCATAAAGCTCAACTCGTTATTATTTTGCGCACAGACCGCCGAAACACGGGAACGTTTTGATTATATTTAAAAGGCTTTACGTTAAACGAAACAAGTGGAATTTCGAAGCTGTAAGCAGAATAAGTCATATGAATATAGTGTTCTTCCCCCTTTTTACTGTACAAGAAAGAATAGAAAACGCATTGCAATGACACCATGCAGATAGTGGACAGACTATATGATGGGATTCAAGTTCGCGTTTTTGTTGCTCATAGGCATGCTGTCAGAGTATGATATCTTAATCAAACATTCTAGAACATTTGTCGTCACAGATCATGTCCTAATGGAACATAGGCTATGGCATGGATCGTGATATTGTGTGGACTGTTATTATTACTGTACGGCGGTACCACCCATTGTGACAGCAGCCTTGAGTCCCGCACACAAACATGATGGAATTCAAGTGCAGTGAGATTCATTGTTCTTGTATATGCTCTCGTATTATATTGTTTATATAGGCTACCCAATACTGACATCAAAATAGATTGTAGTATGCCTCTAGAAATCATATGCAGCAGGTAGAAAATTGACGGGAGATCCATCGCGATTTGGAATAGAATTGAGGAGAACTTTAATCCCTGGGGTATTAATCAAACAACACGGGAAAAGGCAGTCATATTCCAGCGCGGTCTTTATTAGCCGACAACAAAATAGATGCCTCTAAAAATCATATAGCCAATCGAACACAACTAATAAAGGCATTCATATTACAGCACGGTTATAATGACACACAACCAACGCCAAACAGTGGTCAACGAACGGTCTTTATTAGTATTTTGAGCTGTCCAGGCAGAATTGCAGCAATGGTCTTAGGGAGCCGTTGATATCTGACATCACCGTTTACAAGTCCGCCTTTTATTTATCCCATAAATCATAATACGCGATAGTGTCTTCTTGGTTCGACAGCAGTGAATTCTCCGTGGAGTTTCTCAGGGTTCCGCTCGGGTCGGTCCATTATTTCACATCCCATGGGGGGTGTTTCCTCATTTTCATGACCATATATGGATAATCATGCACGAGCATTGACGGTAGAACAAAGTGGTATTCATCAACACGGCAGGGCATAGAGCCTGCGTACGCACGTGTGATGAATGCCGACTTCCCTGTGCGTACGCTAGTTCTACATTCCGTGCTTACGTGTGGAAGTAGGTCAAGTTCTACGTCCACGTTGATGCATGAGGGCCCTGCTGTCTATCTGACTAACTACTAGACTAGACACCAGAGGACTAGATGTACTGTCTATCTGACTAACTACTAGACTAGACACCAGAGGACTAGATGTACTGTCTATCTGACTAACTACTAGACTAGACACCAGAGGACTAGATGTACTGTCTATCTGACTACTAGACTAGACACCAGAGGACTAGATGTACTGTCTATCTGACTAACTACTAGACTAGACACTAGAGGACTAGACCTGCTGTCTATCTGACTAACTACTAGACTAGACACTAGAGGACTAGACCTGCTGTCTATCTGACTAACTACTAGACTAGACACTAGAGGACTAGATGTACTGTCTATCTGACTAACTACTAGACTAGACACCAGAGGACTAGATGTACTGTCTATCTGACTAACTACTAGACTAGACACTAGAGGACTAGACCTGCTGTCTATCTGACTAACTACTAGACTAGACACTAGAGGACTAGACCTGCTGTCTATCTGACTAACTACTAGACTAGACACTAGAGGACTAGACCTGCTGTCTATCTGACTAACTACTAGACTAGACACTAGACTAGGACTAGACCTGCTGTCTATCTGACTAACTACTAGACTAGACACCAGAGGACTAGATGTACTGTCTATCTGACTAACTACTAGACTAGACACCAGAGGACTAGACCTGCTGTCTATCTGACTAACTACTAGACTAGACACTAGAGGACTAGATGTACTGTCTATCTGACTAACTACTAGACTAGACACCAGAGGACTAGATGTACTGTCTATCTGACTAACTACTAGACTAGACACCAGAGGACTAGATGTACTGTCTATCTGACTAACTACTAGACTAGACACTAGAGGACTAGATGTACTGTCTATCTGACTAACTACTAGACTAGACACCAGAGGACTAGATGTACTGTCTATCTGACTAACTACTAGACTAGACACCAGAGGACTAGATGTACTGTCTATCTGACTAACTACTAGACTAGACACCAGAGGACTAGATGTACTGTCTATCTGACTAACTACTAGACTAGACACTAGAGGACTAGATGTACTGTCTATCTGACTAACTACTAGACTAGACACTAGATGACTAGATGTACTGTCTATCTGACTAACTACTAGACTAGACACTAGAGGACTAGATGTACTGTCTATCTGACTAACTACTAGACTAGACACTAGAGGACTAGACCTGCTGTCTATCTGACTAACTACTAGACTAGACACTAGAGGACTAGACCTGCTGTCTATCTGACTAACTACTAGACTAGACACTAGAGGACTAGATGTACTGTCTATCTGACTAACTACTAGACTAGACACTAGAGGACTAGATGTACTGTCTATCTGACTAACTACTAGACTAGACACCAGAGGACTAGATGTACTGTCTATCTGACTAACTACTAGACTAGACACCAGAGGACTAGATGTACTGTCTATCTGACTAACTACTAGACTAGACACTAGAGGACTAGATGTACTGTCTATCTGACTAACTACTAGACTAGACACTAGAGGACTAGATGTACTGTCTATCTGACTAACTACTAGACTAGACACTAGAGGACTAGATGTACTGTCTATCTGACTAACTACTAGACTAGACACTAGAGGACTAGATGTACTGTCTATCTGACTAACTACTAGACTAGACACTAGAGGACTAGATGTACTGTCTATCTGACTAACTACTAGACTAGACACTAGAGGACTAGACCTGCTGTCTATCTGACTAACTACTAGACTAGACACTAGAGGACTAGACCTGCTGTCTATCTGACTAACTACTAGACTAGACACTAGAGGACTAGACCTGCTGTCTATCTGACTAACTACTAGACTAGACACTAGAGGACTAGACCTGCTGTCTATCTGACTAACTACTAGACTAGACACTAGAGGACTAGACCTGCTGTCTATCTGACTAACTACTAGACTAGACACTAGAGGACTAGACCTGCTGTCTATCTGACTAACTACTAGACTAGACACTAGAGGACTAGACCTGCTGTCTATCTGACTAACTACTAGACTAGACACTAGAGGACTAGACCTGCTGTCTATCTGACTAACTACTAGACTAGACACCAGAGGACTAGATGTACTGTCTATCTGACTAACTACTAGACTAGACACCAGAGGACTAGATGTACTGTCTATCTGACTAACTACTAGACTAGACACCAGAGGACTAGATGTACTGTCTATCTGACTAACTACTAGACTAGACACCAGAGGACTAGATGTACTGTCTATCTGACTAACTACTAGACTAGAGCAGTGTTTGCCAAACTTAGGGTCGCAACCCGTTTGCATTGGGTCGCCAATTAAAAAAAAGTAATACATTAAAAAGATTGATATATATGTAAAGCTGTAGATGTGTTGATTCAGTTTGGCACCACATACTTATGTGAATCTGGGTTTTCTACTCTAGCATACCTGAAAAACAAATACAGAAACAGACTAAATGCTCAGCATGACCTCAGAATAGCACTTTCAAAAACCAAGCCCAGAATAGATCTGCTGGTTGAAAACTTCAACCGGCCACATACCTCTCATTAGATTTCATTGTGCCATAGATGAAATATTATACCCCTTCTAGCATGATGTCAGGTCAGTAGAATCTTTAAATAAGTCAGTACAAATTAATCAGAATGTTGCTCAATGTTGGGGTTTAAGGTTGAGGGACGGAGGGAGGGGGTAAGAAATGGAGAGTTGAAAAAGGGGTGAGAAATAGAAATGAGAGTAGAACATGTTTGTTTTTAAAAGTGTTTCTAAAAGTGTTACAAAATTGTATGTACATTATTATGAGGTGGTGAGCAACTTAACATTACACTCTTGCTGTGATGTACTTTTATAATTAAATAAATACATTTCATATACATTTGAAATGTGTTGTGTTCTTTATCAGTAGTTTATAAATGTATGTTATGGCAATTCATGATGTATTTTGTAAGTTTGGGTCCCGGGGAAACACCAAATTTCTCTTTTTGGTCTCGAGCTGAAAAAGTTTGGGAACCCCTGGACTAGACCTGCTGTCTATCTGACTACTAACCCACTAGTTAAGCGCACACACACGCACGCACGCATGCACGCACGCACACACACACACACACACACACACACACACACACACACACACACACACACACACACACACACACACACAGACACACACACACACACACACACACACACACACACACACACACACACACACACACACACACACACACACACACACTACTTGTCCGTGTCCAGTAGTTTACTTTCGGGGTCTGTTTTCATGTAAGTAGGTTATTCACTGTACGTGATTAGACTGCAATGTGCACATGTGTGTATATATATGCCTGTGTGTGTATATATATGCCTGTGTGTGTATGTGCACGTGTGTATATATATATGCATGTGTGTGTATGTGCATGTGTATATATATATATGCCTGTGTGTGTATGTGCACGTGTGTATATATATATGCCTGTGTGTGTATGTGCACGTGTGTATATATGCCTGTGTGTGTATGTGCATGTGTGTATATATATATGCCTGTGTGTGTATGTGCACGTGTGTATATATGCCTGTGTGTGTATGTGCACGTGTGTATATATATATGCCTGTGTGTGTATGTGCATGTGTGTATATATATATGCCTGTGTGTGTATGTGCACGTGTATATATATATATGCCTGTGTGTGTATGTGCACGTGTATATATATATATATGCCTGTGTGTGTATGTGCATGTGTGTATATATATATGCCTGTGTGTGTATGTGCACGTGTGTATATATATATGCCTGTGTGTGTATGTGCATGTGTGTATATATATATGCCTGTGTGTGTGTATGTGCACGTGTATATATATATATATGCCTGTGTGTGTATGTGCACGTGTGGGATTCTTAATAGGACTAGTTGTTAAAGATCCCTAAATATTCAGCACAACAATTGAATGAGGTTGGAGTGGGGTGGAATTTGGCAATGATCACGTGATGATCACCAGTACGACACATCTTCAGTTGTGTTCCCCGACCTCATTGGGTGTTTCGGCCATTTATCACAATACACCCTCTGCCGAGGTTGGCCCACCACAGGCTGATCAGGCCTGGGTGTGTGTCGCACAGTGGCACCACGTGTTCATTTAGCAGCCCATGATGCGTCTCTACGTTTCAGCCACAACCAGTGACTGCTCCGTTCTGCTGCAGTGGCAAGTTCTTTGATTGCCTTTCGTTGGGCCTGTCCTCTGATCCCTACTTCCTTCAGGAGCCTTGTGGTGGAACTGGCTACAAAGCCTCTGCAGCCCACCTCCACTGGCCACACCTTCACGTTCCAGCCCCGCCCCTCTGCTTCAGCTGCTAAGTTGGCATATCGCAGCCTCTTCCGTTCAAATGCCTCATCGATGGCTTCCTCCCATGGGACCGTCAGCTCAACGATGAAGACACGCCGGCAAGATTTGGACCAGAGGACCAGGTCTGGGCGCAGGTTGGTCGCTGCAATTTCAGATGGGAAGGTAAGCCTCTGGCTGAGGTCTACCCGCATTTCCCAATCCCGGGCTGCGTTCAGTGGGCCTGAGTTCGGAGGTGACGGCTTGGTCCGCCGTTTCTCCCCTTCCCGGATGAAGGTTGTTTTCCGTGGGAAGGTAGTTTGGGCATTTAGAGGCATGGCGTTGGTGGTTACTCTCTTGTTCTCAAGTTCGGCAGCCAAGCACTTCAGTACCTGGTTATGGCGCCAGGTGTATCTTCCTTGAGTTAGACTGGTCTTGCAACCCACTAAGATGTGTTTGAGGGTTGCTGGGGCTGCACACTGGAGACAGGCTGGGTCCTCTCCATACCAGAGATGTAGGTTGGTTGGTGAGGGCAGGACATCATATGTGGCTCTGATGATGAAGCTTAGCCTATTAGACTCCATGCTCCACAGTTCGTTCCACGTGATTTTCCTCCTCTCCACGCCCTCCCACTTCATCCACCGGCCTTGCTGGGCTTGAGAGACTGCCTTGGCACACCTGGCTGCTTGTATATATATATGCCTGTGTGTGTATGTGCACGTGTGTATATATATATGCATGTGTGTGTATGTGCACGTGTGTATATATGCCTGTGTGTGTATGTGCACGTGTATATATATATATATGCCTGTGTGTGTATGTGCACGTGTATATATATATATGCCTGTGTGTGTATGTGCACGTGTATATATATATATATATATATGCCTGTGTGTGTATGTGCACGTGTATATATATATATGCCTGTGTGTGTATGTGCACGTGTATATATATATATATATATATATGCCTGTGTGTGTATGTGCACGTGTGTATATATATATATATATATGCCTGTGTGTGTATGTGCACGTGTGTGTATATATATATATATATGCCTGTGTGTGTATGTGCACGTGTGTGTATATATATATGCCTGTGTGTGTATGTGCATGTGTGTATATATATATGCCTGTGTGTGTATGTGCACGTGTATATATATATATGCCTGTGTGTGTATGTGCACGTGTATATATATATATATGCCTGTGTGTGTATGTGCACGTGTGTGTATATATATATGCCTGTGTGTGTATGTGCATGTGTGTATATATATATGCCTGTGTGTGTATGTGCACGTGTATATATATATATGCCTGTGTGTGTATGTGCACGTGTGTGTATATATATATATATATATGCCTGTGTGTGTATGTGCACGTGTGTGTATATATATATGCCTGTGTGTGTATGTGCACGTGTGTGTATATATATATATGCCTGTGTGTGTGTATGTGCACGTGTGTGTATATATATATATATATGCCTGTGTGTGTGTATGTGCACGTGTGTGTATATATATATATATATGCCTGTGTGTGTATGTGCACGTGTGTGTATATATATATATGCCTGTGTGTGTGTATGTGCACGTGTGTGTATATATATATATATATATGCCTGTGTGTGTATGTGCACGTGTGTGTATATATATATATATATATATATGCCTGTGTGTGTGTATGTGCACGTACACATATGCATGTCTGTATATATGCATGTCTGTATATATGGCTGTGTGTATATGTGCACATGTGTATACTATGCCTGTGTGTGTATGTGCACGTGTGTATATATGCCTGTGTGTGTATGTGCATGTGTGTATATATGCCTGTGTGTTTATATTTATTTCATCTATGTTTATCCTTTAACAGCCGTATACAATCTGTGCGTCTGCCTGCCTCCCTGCCTCCCAGCCACAGTAAATATATATAAGCTGATATTATAAGTGTGAATCTACCGTATGGAGTTGCTCTGGTGCGTCATCATCGGATGTAATTAGAGGGTGTGCTTTTGTGTGCGTTTGTGCTCTTTGTGTTGTTTGTGCGAGAGGCAGGCTGCGTCTCGATGGGCATAATCACAGGTTTAGTTTGCGGTGCACAGTACTGGAGTGTGCGTGCGTCTGTGTGTGTGTGTGTGTACGGATGTGTGTTTGTGCACATAATAGGCATCTGTGTGCAAGTTTTACGTGATTTCAGGAGGAGGGGGGAGGGGGGAGTGGGGGTGGAATTGAGCAAGGTCTGCGTTTCGCCTGGCGAGCTATAAACAGCTGTGTGGATGCAGGCGGGCCATGCCACATACCTAACTAACCGCAGCAGCGAGAGACGCCAGGCGCTGGCTGACCTGAGGTCAGTCCGACCGCGGGGCGACGAGCGGGGCACTCTGCGGGATCCATCGTGTTAAATGTGAGGTGGTTTTTTTCTTTGGGTTAAATCCATACGGAGGGATGAGCCGCGGGTCGGTTTAGTTTTAGAGACGAGCTGGGACGTGGAATGTGTCATTTTTAGGAAGGCTGCGAAGGATCCACGCAAGAGCGGCGAACAGAAATGAGAGAAAAGGAGCAACATAAGAGAAAAGGAGCAAAATAAGAGAGAAAAGGAGCAACATAAGAGAAAAGGAGCAACATAAGAGAAAAGGAGCTAAATAAGAGAAAAGGAGCAAAATAAGAGAGAAAAGGAGCAACATAAGAGAAAAGGAGCAACATAAGAGAAAAGGAGCTAAATAAGAGAGAAGGAGCTAAATAAGAGAAAAGGAGCAACATAAGAGAAAATGAGCAAAATAAGAGAAAGGGAGAAAAATAAGAGAGAAAAGGAGCAAAATAAGAGAACAAAGAGAAAATTTGCAAAATAAGATAAAGGGAACAAAATAAGAGAGAAAAGGAGCTGAATAAGAGAGAAGGAGCTAAATAAGAGAGAAGGAGCAAAATAAGAGAGAAAAGGAGCTAAATAAGAGAGAAGGAGCTAAATAAGAGAGAAGGAGCTAAATAAGAGAGAAAAGGAGCTAAAGCTAAATAAGAGAGAAGGAGCTAAATAAGAGAGAAAAGGAGCTAAATAAGAGAGAAAAGGAGCTAAATAAGAGAGAAGGAGCTAAATAAGAGAGAAAAGGAGCTAAATAAGAGAGAAAAGGAGCTAAATAAGAGAGAAGGAGCTAAATAAGAGAGAAAAGGAGCTAAATAAGAGAAAAGGAGCAACATAAGAGAAAAGGAGCTAAATAAGAGAGAATGAGCTAAATAAGAGAAAAGGAGCAACATAAGAGAAAATGAGCAAAATAAGAGAAAAGGAGAAAAATAAGAGAGAAAATTTGCAAAATAAGAGAACAAAGAGAAAATTTGCAAAATAAGATAAAGGGAACAAAATAAGAGAGAAAAGGAGCTGAATAAGAGAGAAGGAGCTAAATAAGAGAGAAGGAGCAAAATAAGAGAGAAAATGAGCTAAATAAGAGAGAAGGAGCTAAATAAGAGAGAAGGAGCTAAATAAGAGAGAAAGGGAGCTAAATAAGAGAGAAGGAGCTAAATAAGAGAGAAGGAGCTAAATAAGAGAAAAGGAGCTAAATAAGAGAGAAAAGGAGCCAAATAAGAGAGAAAAGGAGCTAAATAAGAGAGAAGGAGCTAAATAAGAGAGAATGAGCTAAATAAGAGAGAAAAGGAGCTAAATAAGAGAGAAAAGGAGCTAAATAAGAAAGAAAAGGAGCTAAATAAGAGAGAAAAGGAGCTAAATAAGAGAGAAAAGGAGCTAAATAAGAGAGAAAATGAGCTAAATAAGAGAGAAAAGGAGCTAAATAAGAGAGAAGGAGCTAAATAAGAGAGAAAATTAGCTAAATAAGAGAGAAGGAGCTAAATAAGAGAGAAGGAGCTAAATAAGAGAGAAAAGGAGCTAAATAAGAGAGAAAAGGAGCTAAATAAGAGAGAAGGAGCTAAATAAGAGAGAAAAGGAGCTAAATAAGAGAGAAAAGGAGCTAAATAAGAGAGAAGGAGCTAAATAAGAGAGAAGGAGCTAAATACGAGAGAAAAGGAGCTAAATAAGAGAGAAAAGGAGCTAAA
This sequence comes from Notolepis coatsorum, assembly GCF_963971535.1. Taxonomy (NCBI): domain Eukaryota; kingdom Metazoa; phylum Chordata; class Actinopteri; order Aulopiformes; family Paralepididae; genus Notolepis; species Notolepis coatsorum. The sequence goes on from NC_140168.1 coordinate 96,198,946, forward strand.
TAAGAGAGAAGGAGCTAAATAAGAGAGAAGGAGCTAAATAAGAGAAAAGGAGCTAAATAAGAGAGAAGGATCTAAATAAGAGAGAAAAGGAGCTAAATAAGAGAGAATGAGCTAAATAAGAGAGAAAACGAGCTAAATAAGAGAGAAAAGGAGCTAAATAAGAGAGAAGGAGCTAAATAAGAGAGAAACTGAGCTAAATAAGAGAGAAGGAGCTAAATAAGAGAGAATGAGCTAAATAAGAGAGAAAAGGAGCTAAATAAGAGAGAAGGAGCTAAATAAGAGAAAAGGAGCAACATAAGAGAAAATGAGCAAAATAAGAGAAAAGGAGAAAAATAAGAGAGAAAAGGAGCAAAATAAGAGAACAAAGAGAAAATTTGCAAAATAAGATAAAGGGAACAAAATAAGAGAGAAAATTAGCAGAAGAGAGAAAAGGAGCAAAGTAAGAGAGAAACGGAGCAGAATAAGAGAGAAAAGGAGCAGAGTAAGAGAGAAAAGGAGCAGAGGACAGAGGGGTGTCTGGACAGCAGCTTGTTGTGACAGAGGCCACCCAGCTGACTCAGGTGGAAACCTGATATGAAGCTGACATCCCTGGCGTGTGTGTGTGTGTGTGTGTGTGTGTGTGTGTGTGTGTGTGTGTGTGTGTGTGTGTGTGTGTGTGTGTGTGTGTGTGTGTGTGTAGGTGTGTGTGTAGGTGTGTGTGTGTGTGGGCATGTGCGTTATTACCTTTTAACTTTTTTTTACTGGCAAAATCTGTTGAAGTCTGACACATTTAAATCTCTCCGGTCATAATGTCCAGTGAAGATAGTTCCAGAGTGGGCCAAACTGGCCACGGTAGCCTGCTTGACCTCCTCCCCAGTGTGCCAGCAGAGAGAGAGTTCTGTAAAACGTGGAATATTGCAGAATTTGCCCTAATCTGGACTGAAATTCAGTTTTTGGGAGAAGATGAAACTGCGCCTCTGTCTTAGCAAACCACGCTGCTGCAGACGTCGCCCAAAACTCCGGCAATCGAAGCATAACGGCGTTATTAATTTGCCACGTTCGGTTGGGTCTCAGCAAATCTTCAGCAAGACCAACGTCGGGGTCACCACCAGTGTAGTGCCGAAGGATAGGAGTCTGAGGCGGGGTGTCGAAAGATGACGCTAAACAGTTTCAAGTACCTGGGAGTCCACATCACAGAGGACCTGACATGGTCAACACACATAGATTCTGTGGTGAAAAAGGCGAAACAGCTCCACTCCTTCTATTCCGGGGCTGTAGAGAGCATTCTGACTGGAAACATCACTGCCTGGTTTGGAAACAGCACGGCACAGGACAGGAAGGCACTCCAGAGAGTGGTGCACTGGTGCGCTCAGCAGAGCGTACTACGGGTATTGCACTATCACCCCTGCAGGTCCTATATAACAGGAGGTGCAAATCCAGAGCCTGCAGAATAATGAAAGACCCCCACCACACCAACAACAGCCTGTTCAAGCTGCTGCGGTCAGGCAAGCGCCTACGTGCACATGCTACGAGCACAGAGAGACTCCGGCTCAGCTTCTTCCCCCAGGCCATCAGAACACTGAACTCTCCACTTACAAGTACACATGAGCACACACACACACACACACACACACACACACACACACACACACACACACAACACTCATGTGGCAACCGCTAAAACAATCACTTTAAACAAAATGTCAACTTTAAATAATGGGAAAGTCACTTTAAAGGAAGGAGGTACTGTATCAGCGTTTCCGTTAGCCGGTAATTACCGGTATTTGACCGGCAAAATCTGTTGAAGTCCGACATATTTAATCTCTCCGGTCTTAATGTCCGGTGAAAATCATTCCCTCTAAGCACAATTTGATTATTTGAATTGTATTAAAATAGGCTAAAATTAAATAGCCTATGCCAGGGGTCGCCAATTAGGTTTGCCCGCGGGCCAAATTTTCCCCAAGCCATTGTGTGGCGGGCCAATGATAATGAAAAATGTTTAACCCTGTCAAAATAAACGACATATACATGTTTGCACTGTCTTTTTTCTATTATAAAGTGCCTCTCACACAGTGCATAACACATGAACAGATCAGTCATTTGATTTGAATGCAGGTGCTCCGTGCTCGCATTATAAATCGAATGTATTATTATTATTATTATTATTATTATTATTATTATTATTATTATTATTATTATTATTATTATTATTATTATTATTATTATTATTATTATAACACATCAACAGATCAGTAGGGTGCATTTGATTTGAACCACCACAGCGGGTGTATATACATCGAATGTACAACTCACCATAATGCAGGCAGACCTGGGCTTATTGTTGTTTCTGCTTCGCTCCTCCAAAATCCATGCTAATGTTTGAAATATGTCAAATGTCCACTCGCGTTGAATGCCCACCCATGTCCACCCAACTTGAACACAGTTGCTTGCTTCATTGAGCCCATTCTGCAATCGGTTAATAAAGTTTTCAATCAATCAATCAATCAATCAGCCTTGTGTTGCCATGTGAACACGCGAGAGACACCGGTTGCGATAAACCCGTATTTTAAATATGACTCCTCGTTTTGTTTGTGTCTTGGAAGTCGTAGTTTCCTCTTCTGGCTCCTGAGTTGGTATTTCCTCTTTGCAAGAAGCTACCTAAAGATGTTTGTTTTGTTTTGTTTTGACTAAATTTAACTAACGTGGTTTAGTTGAATTAAATTAGCTGACGCACGCCCTGGGGGTTCACTGCACCGGAAAAGAGAAACTATAAGAATTTCCCATTGGTTCTCCGAGTCCACGTGATCATTTCTAGCATTTCAATTGGCTATAGTGACAGACATAGATAGACATTTACATTTCACCTGCTGCTAGGCCTGCTAGCTAATGTAAAAACATCGAAATGTCACTATCGAAAAACTTAAAGAGGAAAATTGAGAGTGAAAACAGGGTATTTAAAGATGAATGGACAGACAACTATGCGTTCATCTTACCTGGATTCATTCATGCAAATCCCACCTGTCTGATCTGCAATGAAGGTGTGTCTGTTATCAAAGAATACAATATTAGACGGCACCACGATACAAAACATGCCAACTTTAAAATGTTCTTCCCACCAAAGACAGAGGCACGAAAGCGCAAAATTGAAGCGCTGAAAGCTGGATATGCACACAGCAACAGGATCCTGGTGCGAGGCCTCACAGACCAACAAAAAGTGACAAGTGCGTCTCTAAAGGCATCGTGGCTGCTCGCAAAGCACAACAAGCCATTCACAGACGCAGAGGTTTTCAAGGAGATGATGGTGACTGTTTTGGAGGAACTTGCCACTGACAAATCAATGGATGGAATAATTGCGTCAGTGAAACAGCTGCCCCTCTCTGCAGGGTCCGCTTCCCGCCGCATAGAAGCACTGTCAGACGCGGTGCAGGGTACAATTATTGAGTGTATTGGTCAAGCCAATAACTTTTCCTTAGCCATTGATGAGAGCACTGACTGCACAGATGTAGCCCAGTTGTGCGTGTATGTGAGATATTTTGATGGAAAGGATTTCAAGGAAGAGCTGCTGTCTCTAATCCCATTAGAAGGGCACACCACTGGAGATATTCTGTTTTCTAAACTGTTTAGGCTGCATTCACTGTCATTTGAGAAGGTTAACCTAATCGTGACAGACGGGGCTCCTGCTATGGTGGGAAAGCACAGAGGTCTAGTTAGCAGGTTGAAGGAACTCGCCCCCCAAATGCATGGGCTGCACTGCCTCATCCACCAAAGTGTCCTTTGTGCCAGGCTCAGTGGCGAGCTAAAGGGCGTTATGGATAAAGTGATGCAAGTCATTAATTTTGTCAGAAGTACGTCAAGCACCCAGCATCGGCTTTTCCGACAACTTGTGGCTGAGTCAGAAGATGCCACCCACGGTGACCTGCTGCTACACAATGACGTGCGCTGGTTGAGCAAAGGCAAGGCATTGGACCGCTTCTGTGCGCTACTGGATGAGGTCAAGGCGTTCCTTGCATTGAGCAAGAGCAAGGCAGCAGCTGACCACCTTGCCTTCCTGGGAGACATAAAGTTCATATCCAATGTAGCATTTTTATCTGATATATTTGGCCACATAAATCAGCTTAACCTTCAGCTACAGGGGAGAGATAAAACCATCGTGGACATGGTTGAAAAGCTCGAATCGTTCACGAGGAAGCTGGAGATGTTTGAGACAGACATATCCACTGGTGGCAGGCTCCTACATTTCACCACACTAAAAAAGGCATCGGGACAAGTGACGGAGATGATGGTTGACTTCATCAAGCAGCTACGAGCCAACTTCACCTCTAGGTTTGATGACTACTCTATCCCAAAAGAAATCATTGCCTTTGTACGTGACCCTCTCACAGTCAAACCTGGTGGACACTTCTCCTCCCTGGCGAAAGGAATGATCCCCTTGTTAGATGAGGCTGCACTGGAAATGGAGCTAATGGACTTCCAGACAACCTCCCTTGTCAGCGATGCGTTGCGGAGTGCAGAGTCTGTGAGTGCCTTTTGGATAGCATGCTCAGAAGAGTACAGTAACATCAAGAGACTCGCATTGTATGTGCTCACAATGTTTCCTTCCACCTATGTATGCGAGTCGTCCTTTTCATCAATGAATGCGATAAAGACATCTCAGAGGAACCGACTGACGCATAAAAGCCTTGAGAACTGCCTGCGGATTAAAGTGACGTCCATATCACCAGATATCCAGCGAATAGTGACCGACGGGAGATGCCACTTTTCACACTAAACTAAAGTGAATACTAAGCCTGCTATTGCCAAATTGTTTAAAGTTTAATTGCATTGTTTTTGCAATGTTTTTAATTGCATTACTGTTTAATGCCAAATTGTATTTTTCAATTAGTTAACGAATGTCTCGTAATTTCAGGAGCTTCTTCAAGCACTATTTTTGTTTAAAATTAATTGCATTGTTTTTGCATTGTTTTTAATTGCATTACTGTTTAATGCCAAATTGTATTTTTCATTTAATTCAAATACCTATAGCGCCGTCATTTCAGGAGCTTCTTCAAGCACTTTTTCTTTAAAGTTAATTGCATTGTTTTTGCATTGTTTTTTATTGCATTACTGTTCACATGCATGTGTGGTGCCGTCAGTCATGACTCGAGTAAAGATAAAGCTTGAATGATTTACTGAACCGTGTTTTTATTTCATGGACTCGCGTTTCCAATTTCAGCACCAGCGCTGTCCACCTCACTTTGAGCAAGCCTATATACACGGTACATTGCACTCACCTGTTATTCACTCTCAACATGGATAAAACATAAAGTATGCATATAATAAAAAGAATATATATATATATCAAATATAATATTAATATAATATAATATAAATATAATAATAATTAAAAAAATGATTAAAATAAAATAAATATCATATTCTCAAAATAAACTGACGGGCCAGAAATTATTGCTGGCGGGCCAATTTCGGCCCGCGGGCCGCCTATTGCCGATCCCTGGCCTATGCGATGAACGAAACAATCATTACATTTGTTTCATCGTTGCTTCACCAAGCAGGTATAATAATGTTGTCAGCGAGAGCTTAGTGCTGGTTTTGCGAGTGCATGTGTAGCTGCAGAGCCGGAGCAGCAGCAGCACAGTGCAGTACTCCAATTCAGCCATTGGCAATTCAGCTGTTGGGTGGGGGGCGCTGTTGAGCGGTCCCCAGATAGAGCCAAAAAACAGCTGAATCTGCTGCTCTGCAGCGCCATACTCTTTGCAAATAAGTCGTTGCGAGGTGGAGAGAGTCATCACGCAAACCCACAATAATGTTGCCGTCTCTCTCTGCCAAATTTCTCAGTTCTTCGCTTGATATAATTAATACAAATGTCCAATATAACGGAATTCGTTAGCTCATAAAAATGTGATTATAACAGACTGCTGTTTATTAATGTCGGGCGACTGCCCACAGACACCTATTTGATTTAAAGTCGGCAGCAGCACGGAGTCTCGGGGCTTATTTTATTTGGAATATAATGATTGTATACGCAAAAGTAGCCTAGTTTTAAGTTAAAATATTATAAATCTACATGCCTTGAGGATGTCAATTATTTTTAAGCTCAATAAACTCTGACCGGAATTTCTCTCATTTGACCGGTAGATTTAAATCTACCGGACCCCGAGACCGGCAACAACGGAAACCCTGTACTGTATAGTATAGTTTAGATACAAGTTAAAATTGTAAATTGTATATTGTATAGTAGTGTACATAGGAACCAGTTTCTCAGGAACTTAGCATGTCTTTTTTTATCATGCATATCTTGTGTCACTTATTTTCTTTTTTTCTATGCCTATTTTTATTACTGTATTTTGCACAATCAATACGGGCATGACCACCCGCATTTCACTGTATGCCCTGGTATGTATGTGACAAATAAACCTCTTGATTCTTCTTGATTCTAAGCGTTTATTTTGCATGAATAACAACAACAACACTCTGTCTGGGCTTGCTAGGTAACTCACTAGTTTGCCGACAGGAAAGCAACACATATAACGTCCGTGCGGAACGTTTATTTCCAACAACAGTTCCATGGGTGAATTATGTCTAACCACCACACGTGGTGTTAACGTTTCTGATTAGTGGTGCACGATATATCGGCCAATATGGTCCTTTTTATACACATCGGTATCGGGCCGATATATATACATTTTTTATTTTTTTATTTAACATGTTTTGGTCTTAAATTGTTTAAAAATATCAGTAATTTCTGAAAATAAATTACAAAAGTAAAAAAAAATAAAAATGCGTTTTGGAAAATAGCTCTTTATTTGATTATCATAAAAAAGTGTTTTCTATACAGAGATATCGACATCGGTAAATATCGGTATCGGCCAGAACAGCAATATTAATATCGGTTATCGGTAATTTTCACATCGGTGCATCACTATTTCTGATGCATTCTTTTAAATAAAAAAAAAATTAATTGATCTTTTTCCCCCTCCTTTTTCCTCCGATTTTCTCGCATCCCAATGTTAGTCGTTATGCCAATTACCAATCCCCTTCCTGGTCGCTGCGCACTTACCCCCCACAGTCGGTCTGGGAGAGTGGAGGCTACCACGTGCTTCCTCCGACACACGTCCAGCCAATCAACCGCTTCTTTTCACCTGGCAGCGCGGATTCTCACTGAGAGGGCGTAGCGTGTGGAAGGATCACACTATCCCACTTAGATCCTATCCACGCTTAGCAGGCGCCCCGACCGAACTGTAGGAGTCACTGTTTACAACGACCCGGACCCACCCCGCCAGCTTCTCCCACCCTCTAATACTGCCAATTGTATTAGTGTGAACGGCCAGCCAAGCTGGTGACAACCCCGGAGCTGTGAGCTGGATTCGAACAGGCGTATCCAGCCGCTCTGGGGTTGGTGACGAACGCAATCTCCGTTACGCCACCTGACCGCCCATTCTTTTTCATTTTTTTTTTATTGATATTTTTGCACAAATCTTTCCATTATTTACAGTATACCTTTTCACAGCATAATATGCAACATCCAAGATTCGCCTTTTTCATTTTTGTGACAACATACAAAACATGCAAGAGACTCATACAAATACACTAATAACTGACATGGAAATTAAAGAAGCACTTACAAAAAAAAAAAAAAAAAAAAAAAACATACTATACATTGTGCATATACATCCCTGATATATATATATATATATACGTCATACGTTACATGTAGACCGATCTACCTGCGAGCAGGTATGTGCTGCATCTTTTTTTTTTTTTTTTTTTTACGTTTCAGCTACGTATGTGTGTGTCTCCTATATACTTGTGTATCCCCCTATGTGTCAGTGAAAGCCTATATCTCAACTATGTGTATATGTAGGTGTATGTATGTCTATTTCCTATACATGAGTATGTGCATGTATGTGTGCCCCTGACGTGTATACCTTATCCTTGTGTATATGAGTGCGTGTAAACCTATTATGTACACATATGAATATGTGTATCCTAGATACTTGTATGTGGCTATATCTGCGCACATGTGAGTGTGATAGAGACAGTGACCGTTCCATAGACACACCATCCGGACATAAAATATATGTACATATATACATAATATATTATAGAGCACAAGTACCATCAGATCAAATCCCCTTTTTCATATTCATCCTTGACAATATTGTAATCCCATCTTACTCATTTGTCCTCAGATCGTTCAGTCAGGTGTAGAAAACTGTCCCATATCTCAGCGAAAATATCCTCTCTCCCTGCGACTCTATACGTCACCCTTTCATATGATGCTGTCCGAAACATTAGTTCCATCCATTCTTTAAAAGTAATATCAACAGGTGATTTCCAATGTCGTAATGCAATTCTACATCCTGATATCATGGCCATTCTATACCACATTCCCCGGTATTTAGGCAGCTTAATCCCTTTCGGTACTATACCCAAAACACATGCCATTGGGGCGTTATTTATCTTCACATTCAGGACCTTACTTAGGAATATCACAATTTGATCCCACATTTTCCGGACCTTCTCACATTCGTACAACATGTGCAGTAAAGTGCCTGTCTCCTTCTCACATCTCCAGCAGATGTCACTGTCCCTTAATTTCAGTCTGGCCAGTTTACTAGGCGTCCAATAGCTTCTGTTCAGTACTTTGTAAAAAATAAGTTGTGATTGTGCCTCCCTAGAGAATTTACTCCATTTGGATACCAGTTTCTCCCACATTTCCTCAGTAATATCCTCATGTACATCGTTCTCCCAGCTCAATCTCAAACCCGCCAATTTGGGTGCATTGTATTCTCTTATAACATCATAAAATCTTGACGCACCGCCTTTCCTGCGCCATCCTTTATAGAATATTTCTTGAATTGCAGTAATTGGGCCGCACTTTGGTCCTCCTATTGATGACGATATACAATGTCTAATCTGTAGGAATTTATAAAAGTTTTTATTATCTATATCAAAATCCTCCTTAATATCCTCAAAAGGCAAAACCCCATCCTCCCCGGCTATATCACCTAGTACATGTATCCCCCTTTTAACCCAATCGTCCCATATGACTGATTTCTTCCCAATCTTTAGTTTCTTATTATACCATATAGAGGCTCTCATAGTTAAGTATGGGCTATCACCAGTCATTTTGTGCGATTGATTCCAAGTTTCCCTGATAAATGCCATCAAAGGGTTTTTAAGAGGTATAGGTCTGTCTGATTGTGTCAGGAAGGATTCCAGAGATGAGGGATATATCATTTCCTCCTCCATCCTGACCCAAGCAGGTGCCTCCTCAGGCGAGTGATTCAGTTTGGAGAGCTGGGAGAGCGAGAATGCATAGTGATACCAGTCTAGTTTAGGCAGGGATAAACCGCCATTTTCCTTTGCTGCATACATTTTGGCCCATCCAAATAGCGGCCTTTTGCCCCCCCACAGATATACATTAATGACTTTGTCATACTGTTTGAGTAACTGGGTCGGGAGAGTCAGCGGCAACATATATAGGATATAATTTAATTTGGGAGCTAGTATCATTTTCACTAGGTTTATCTTTCCCAGGAGGGACATATTCATTTTGGCCCAATTCTGGGTCAGAGCACTAATGTGTTCGATTATAGGGGCAATATTGGCTTGCATCAACTCTTTCAGACCTGGGATCAGCTTTATTCCTAGGTATATCAACCCTGACGGCATCCATCTGTATTGCCACCCCCTTCTGATATCAGGGGGACAACATTTAGAGAGAGGCATTGCTTCTGACTTGCTCCAGTTGATTGTGTACCCAGATATTTCGGAGAAGGACTCGATAACATTTCCAATGATCCCAACTGCTGTTCGGGGATTGCTGGATACCAATAAGATATCGTCCGCATATAAAAATAATTTATGTTCTACCTGCCCCGCTATTATCCCTTTGATGTCCTGATTAGTCCTCAGTGCGATAGCAAGTGGTTCGAGGAAAAGCGCAAACATTTGGGGAGAAAGCGGAGAACCTTGCCTCGTCCCCCGCCCTCAAGTTTCAAGTTCAAGTTTCTTTAATAGTTGTCATACAGAAGTACAGAATACTTTTGTACAAAATGCTTCTTACTGTTGCGCTCCAGAGACTGTGCATGACAAGATAAGTATGAAATAAAAACATAGTAAAAATTAGAAGAAAAAAAAGAGGTCACAGTGTTCAGTTTAGACATATGTACAATGTTCGTAGACGTAGTTACCATACAATATACAATACTGTGCAGTGTACTAATATACAATACTATATAGTGCAAGGCATAAATGGACGAGGTGCAGTTTAGGTACAATTCACAGTAGGTGTACGAGTTGTAGTGCAAATCCTTTATCAATAAATATAAAGTGTAAGTGTGTTTGTGTGATCTAAAGTGTGGAGAGTGGGTGCTGCAGTGTGTTGTTTGTTTGAGTGAGTGTGTGTGTGCGTGTGGGTGTGTGTGCTGTGTGCATTTGATGGTTGTTGCATAGTGATTATTGTTCGTTTAGCGATTATTGTTCGTTTAGCAGCCTGATGGCCTGGGGATAGAAGCTCCTTCTGAGTCTTTCTGTGCTCGCCATAAGACTCCGGTATCGCTTGCCTGACGGCAGCAGTTCAAAGAGGCAGTTGTTCGGGTGGCTCGAGTCCTTAATAATTCTCTTAGCCTTCCCCTTGCACCGCTTGTTGTAAATGTTCTGGAGGGTGGGAAGCCCCCCTCTAATTGTGCGTTCGGCTGAACGTGTCACTCTTTGTAGTCTGCTACGGTCTTGTGCAGTGCTATTCCCAAACCAGGAGGTGATGTTGCCGGTCAGGATGCTCTCTATTGTACATGAGTAGAAGTTCCTAAGGATCTTCTGACTGACTTGGAACTTCCTTAGGCGCCTGAGGAAGTAGAGGCGTTGTCGTGCCTTCTTCACAACACTGTCAATGTGTGTGGTCCATGTCAAGTCCTCGGATATGTGGGCTCCGAGGTACTTGAAACTGTTCACTCTCTCAACTGGTGCCCCGTCGATGCTGAGGGGGCTGTAGTCCTTGACCCCCGACCTCCTGAAGTCCACAATCATCTCTTTTGTTTTGCTGACGTTCAGGGAGAGGCAGTTCTCCTGACACCACTGTGACAGGTTCTCTACCTCTTCCAGGTAGGCCCTTTCGTCGTTGGCAGAGATCAGGCCCACCACTACTGTGTCATCAGCAAATTTGATGATGGTGTTGTTGTTCCGCTGTGCTACGCAGTCATGTGTGTACAGGGAGTAGAGGAGGGGGCTCAGAACACAGCCCTGGGGGGCCCCTATGTTGAGCGTGATGGATGAGGAGGTGCAGTTGCCGGCTCTTACCACCTGGGGTCTGCCCGTCAGGAAGTCCAGGACCCACTGGCACAGGTCATAGTTCAAGCCCAGGTCCCTGAGCTTGGCTATGAGTTTGGAGGGGACTATGGTATTGAATGCTGAGCTGTAGTCGATGAACAGCATTCTCACATAGTTCCCCTTCCTCTTGTCCAGATGTGATGCTGCTGTGTGCAGCACATGGGATGCCCTAGGTTAAAGGGCGAGGATACGATCCCATTGGTCAATACTGATGCCATCGGATTTGTGTATAACAGTTTTACCCACCCAGTAAACGATGGACCGAACCCGAAGCGCTCTAGCGTGTGAAATAAGAATGCAAATTCCACCTTATCAAAGGCCTTTTCGGCATCCAATGAGAAGGCCACTGTAGGTTCTATATCATTCCTTACCTTCCACATTATGTGTAGGAGTCTGCGGATATTATCAGCTGAGTTTCTCCCCTTCACAAAGCCCACTTGATCTGAGTGCACCAAAGTTGGTAGTACATCTTCTATTCTATTCGCAAGTATCTTTGCCAATACTTTTTCTTCCAAATTGCTCAGGGATATAGGTCTATAGCTTCCACAGCATTGAGGGTCTTTGCCCTTTTTCTGTATTAATGTAATAGTGGCAGATCTCAAGCTAGTGGGCAATCCCCCCTTTATCAGTGAGTCCTCATATACTTTTACTAATCTCGGAGCGATTATATCACTGAATTGTTTGTAGAAATCGGGAGTAAACCCGTCGTCTCCTGGTGCTTTACCCAATTTAAGGCTGTTGATTGCCGCGTGTATTTCTTCTATCGAGACCCCCCCCCTCCATTGATTTTACCTGTTGTTTCGATAATGACGGTAATTTGATTTTGTCGAAGAACGCGTCCATTTTTAGCTGATCCACCGCCTTCTGTGGGGTATATAAGTCCTGGTAGAAGCACCTGAAGACATTATTAATTTCCTTTTTGTCCGTAATAATCTTGTCATCTTTATTACGAATCGAGGATATAATATTCTGATTATGCATTTGTTTAACCCGATTCGCTAATATTTTACCCGCTCTCTCCCCTTGTTCATAATATCTTTGGTTGGTCCTAAATAACGCATATTCAGCCTTCTTTTGATATATGTTGTTCAATTCGTATTTGGATTTGCTTAGGTTCCTCCACGTTTCTGGGTCTGGTCTTTGGCTGTGCTGTTTCGAAAGTATTTTAATTTCCTCATCTAATGCTGTCATTTTTTGTTTCTCCGCCCTTTTTAGTATCGCACCGTATTGTATGAGTCGTCCTCTCATGTAAGCTTTACATGTGTCCCACATTATGCCACTATCATCTATTGACCATTCATTAAGTTCCCAAAATTCCTTAAATATAGTTCTAATGTACGTACACGATCCTTCATCATTTAACATCAGGTTATTGAATCGCCATCTCCGAGATCGTTGCCCTTCTTCCATGGATGTGATCACTAAATCAACCGGAGCATGGTCAGATATTACAATGTTCCCTATCCCAGTACTTGCAACCTGTTCTACCAGTGCGCTAGAGATCAGGAAATAATCTATTCTAGAGTATGAGGAATGTGGGTGAGAGTAAAACGTGTAGTCTCTTTCTTGTGGGTTCATAACCCTCCAAACATCCACTAGACCCAACTCCTCTATCAGAACACTAACCGCCAGTCTCCCTGTGTTGTCAGCGGTCTTGGGTTGGTACGATCTGTCTATCAAGGTGTTTCCAACCAAGTTGAAGTCCCCCCCTATGATTACGTTGCTATTCCCTATTTTCCTGATCACCTCACATACCTCATGGAAAAAGTCTGAGGACGACCCGTTGGGCGCATATATATTAGCTAAAGTAGTCCTCTGTCCCTCTAAATCAGCATCCAGTATAACCCATCTTCCCTCATCATGTGAGAAACTATTGTGTACCTTTAGGTCTAGGTTTTTTCTCACCAATATTGCCACCCCCCTCTTCCTAGAAGAGAACGTGCTATAGTATATTTGTCCCACCCAATCCCTTTTAAGCTTGGCCGACTCCTCCTCATCCAGGTGTGATTCCTGAATTAGTGCAATATCTGCCTTTTTTTGTTTCAAGAACGTCAATATCTTCTTTCTCTTAATGGGATGATGACATCCGTCTATATTCCACGATATTATTTTAATCAGCCCCATATTTCTCGTAGTGCATCTCCCCTGTGCAATCCATGACGTAGTCTAGTGCCCGAGACTGTGAAGATATATATACAATAGTATAGCATACAATGAAATAAAAAAGAACATATAAAAACATAAATACACTTCCCCCCCCCACATTTACCCAAGCTACGTTCGATATGACCCCAGATAGAACAGTCGTACCGAGGGTGAAATCGATACTCACCCATGCACCTTGGTCCCCCTCGACTAACAGAGGAGTGCATACGGCACGAGGCAGATTGCCCAAAACTGTGCCCCTATTATCTTGTAAACCCTGACGTAACGTATGGCTCACACTGTAATCTATATACAGTGCGATCAATTCAACTGAACTTGACAAAACGGTAACGTTTCCGAGCATTAACATTTGTATATCTTTCAGATATATCTTGGTACATTGTAACTTCTATGACATAGCCATGATGGCCTGTGGTTCATTTCGTTATATTTTTCCTGTATCCATCTGGGATATTTCCCCTCCCATACTTTTATTATATTCTTCTAACCATTGCCCTCTATTTTCATTTCACGTCTTTTTTTTTTTTTTTTTTTTTTTTTTTTATTATTTTTCTTTCTCTTTTCCCCCCTTTTTGTCCTTATCTCTATATACATATTGACATTTTTTGATGTTATTTACTCTATGACGATGCCCCCGTGACTTATCTGTATTCATGCGCTTCATGAACTTTATCTCAATTGTCCGCCTCCGACTGTCCCCGTCTGAATCCCTGTAGTTTCTCCCGGTATCCGTGATGACCATTGCCCTGCTGTGTGGGGCGTTCAGTCCCCGTCGTCTGCATGTCGTCTCCCGGTCCCCGTTTTCCTCCCATTGTCTGCCAGGTAGACAGCCGCATTATCTCCTCTCGGTCCGGGTCGGTAGTCGGGTTCACCACGGTGATCTTGAATCCACGCTTTGCCATATCCGCCGTCGCCTCCGCCGCGCTCTGGTACAGGCGGGTGCCATCTTCGTAGAATACCCTCATCCTCGCTGGATATGGTGTCTGGAACTTGAGATTCTTCTCCTTCATTATTCTCTTGGCCTCGGCATATTCTCCTCGCTTCTTCAGTATTTCAGTGGGGAAGTCATGGTCGACATAGAAGCGATCGTTGCCACATGAGACGTTCTTCTTCTGCCATGTTCGGCGTATTATCTCTTCCTTCATTTTGTAACTCCCAAACTTAACCACGATTGACCGTGGCTTCAGCTGTGGGTTGTTAGGCCTCGGGGCCAGTGCCCGGTGTGCTCTTTCGATACGAAGGTCCATGTCATGAGGCAGACCGAGGGCATCTTTAAACAAGCCGTCTAGAAATCCATGCATGTCTTTTCCCTCTTTTTCCTCCGGGATACCATACACCCGCAGGTTCTCTCTCCTCGTCCTGCCCTCCTGGTCGAGTAGTTTAGCCTCCACGTCGGCCTGCCTCTGCATTAGCTTTTTTATTAGAGCCGTCGCCGCATCAAGCACATTTTCATTTTCTCCGATTCTCCCCTCAGTTTCATCGAGCCTGTCGTTCATTTTGTTCATGTCATTTCTTATCTCCCGAAATTGACGCTCATTGTCTTTTCTGAAGTCTTTGAGCTCGTTGTATATGTTCAGCAGCGTGGCTTCTTGTTCACAGTCATCGTCGCCATCTTTTCCTCCCGTTACTTCGTCATTCTCTGCCATTCCGTCGTCCTTTCCAGTTGTAATCGTGGTCGCCCTACGTCTCGTGATAGCCCCTTCTGTCATCCCTATTAAATATATACCCTGGTGTTTTTACTAAATGTTTCACGGGGCTACATCATTTTGCTGTCGGGGAGCTCGCGAGTTAAGCAGCCATGTTCTTCCGCGGTCAGACCGGAAGTCCATTCTTTTTCATTTATAATGAAAGGCGTAACAGTTTACAGTTTAGTCATTTAGCAGACGCTTTTATCCAAAGCGACTTATAAGTGTGTGCATCAAAAACAGGCAAAAGGATCGACTCAAGAGCTAACAATCAGTGGTATTACCCGCTTCAGAGTGTCATAATACAGTGCAAAAAAGTAGTGTTTTGTTTACAGTTATTTCTCTTTTTTACTTGAAGCACAGAGTGAACAGTTTGCTTAAAATGTGTTAAAAACTCAGAAGGGAGTGTTTTGTTTACAGTTGTTTTTTCTTTACTTGAAGCAATGAGAAGAAGCTTATAAGCACTTTAAAGTTTAACTGTATTTCTGAGTTGCAGCACTTAAACATTAAATTTACTGTAATATCTTATTAAATTGTGGACATTTATTCATTCCCACTTATTATACACTATTTCTGATGGTAAAATGAGCGTAAAAAGCAAAATACAGAATTCAGAAATATTAAAATGGTAAAAACTGAATTTGGATATCTTTTTTTTATATATAAAATAAAAAAATAAAACAGATTTCATATGGTTCTACGGTCTCTCTCTCTCTCTCTCTCTCTCTCTCTCTCTCTCTCTCTCTCTCTGTTTCAGCACACAGTGGTTCTGTGGCTCAGTGCTGTCCATGGTGCTGAACTGGCATCTTTCAATCTCTCTCTCTCTCTCTCTCTCTCGAACATTCACTTATACAAAAACAAGTATATATCTCCGGAGGGTCTCTCCGTTTAATTTAACTTGACTGAACAACACAGGTGACAGTCTGAGTATTCCATCAACAACATCACAGCTAATCTAGTCCAACACTATAGGGGCGCATGCCTTGGTTATGTCACTCTTTATATATATATAGCTTCATATCAATTGTTTTGATGCTCAATAAACACAGATCATGTTTAACTGGAATTTCTCCCAGTTGTCCGGCACATTGAAATGTTCCAGAACATGCGGAGCGATGCCAAGTCTTTCAAACGGAAACTCTGGTGTGTGTGTGTGTGTGTGTGTGTGTGTGTGTGTATGTGTGTGTGTCTGCGCTTGAGTATGTGTGTGTGTCTGTGCTTGTGTGTCTGCGCTTGAGTGTGTGTGTGTGTGTTTGCGTGTGTGCGTGTGTGTGTGACTGTGTGCGTCTGTGTGCGCGTGTGTTCACACGTTCACCATTTGAGCCTACAGCTACAGGAACTGAACTTTATCCAGAGATCTGACCTGCTTTGAATGATGTCGTGACCCGAGAGTGCTTGTTTCATGACAGGGGGCGTCCCTGTCGTGACCCGAGAGCGCGTGTTTCATGACAAGGAGCAGAGTAAGAGAGAAAAGGAGCTAAATAAGAGAGAAAAGGAGCAAAGTAAGAGAGAAAAGGAGCAAGATAAGAGAGAAAAGGAGCAGAATAAGAGAGAAAATAAGCAAAGTAAGAGAGAAGAGGAGCAGAATAAGAGAGAAAAGGAGCAGAAGAGATAAAAGGAGCAGAATAAGAGAAAATGAGCAGAATAAGAGAGAAAAGGAGCAGAATAAGAGATGAAAGGAGCAGAAGAAAAGAAAGGGAGCAGAATAAGAGAGAAAAGGAGCAGAGTAAGATATGAAAGGAGGAGAATAAGAGAGAAAAGGAGCAGAATAAGAGATGAAAGGAGCAGAGTAAGATATGAAAGGAGCAGAATAAGAGAGAAAAGGAGCAGAATAAGATATGAAAGGAGCAGAGGACAGAGGGGGGTCTGGACAGCAGCTTGTTGTGACAGAGGCCACCCAGCTGACTCAGGTGGCCTCTTTAAAGCAAACTGACAAGTGTCAGTTTGCTTTAATCAAACTACTGTATTCGCTGTTTGTTTTTCTACTTTCAAACTGGTTACTCTGCTTCTCGGGGGAGGAGGAGGAGGACGAGGAGGACGAGGAGTACCCCCCAGCTAGTTAGTAGAGAGAGATCCATTGTGATTGACTTCAAATGCATTCCTCAGTAACCTGAGAGGCTCCACGACACCAGCGCCGCGGAGGGAGCGGGGGAGGGAGCAGGCGAGGGAGCGGGGGGGGGAGCGATGACTGACGGACCAGACAAGCCCAGAGCTTCTGCTCCGACAAAGCGGGAGGGACACGATCGCTTAAATGCTAAACGGCTGCGTTTATAGAGCAGCTTTTATCCAAAGCTCTTTACCATTATTTGTTCCTCACATTTGACCCGTTCACTCACACATTCACACACCGACGGCAGAGGCGACCATGCAAGGTGCCAACCTGCTCATCGGGAGCAGTTAGGGGGTTAAGTGCCTTGCTCAAGGACACTTCGACGCGCTGCCAAAAGGGGCCAAAAGAGGCTTACAGAATGCCTCACACACAAAGAATGCAGTAGATCTTTTAAATAATTCACTAATTCAATGTCACAGTGGCTGCTGGCTAGGGATGGGTACCGAATTCGGTACTTTTGAGGCACCGAACCGAAACACGTCGGTACTACCGAGTATCGAATCAAGTGAGAACCCGATTTTTTTTTATTTTTTTTTTTTACTTTTTTCTTTTCATGTCAACGTTCACACGCACAATATATGCTTACCTAGGATTTGACTTGATTCAACAACAAAGCAGTCGGAGCAATGACAAGCCGAAAACTGTCGAAATTGTAGTTATTTGAAGTTTGGATTTTTTCTTTTTTACGACTGAGGTAGGTAAATAAAATTTCTTGAGACTAAAGTACCGAAAAAAGGTACCGTTGGGTACCGGTATCGATTCACAGGTACCGGTACCGGTATCGGTATCGGTTCAAATGTGAAAGGTACCATTGACTATGGCGTTATAGAATTATCAGACTGACAAAACGAAAAAAAGAAAAACTAAAAGCTGTACCTGAAAGATTTCTAAATCTCTTTATCTTAACCTTCTGTAGTGTAGTAGTGAAAGGGTTAACCTTATGTAGTGTGGTAGTGAAAGGGTTAACCTTCTGTCATGTGGCAGTGAAAGGGTTAACTGTCTGTAGTGTGGTGGTGAAAGGGTTAACCTTCTGTAGTGTGGTAGTGAAAGGGTTAACCTTATGTAGTGTGGCAGTGAAAGGGTTAAAGGATAACATCTCTATTATGGATCGCCGTCTGTCTACCATGTACCCGACACACACAGACCATCGTTTCTCTGATTGGTCCAGTATTGAGCTAAGCTGCAATCTCCCTGCAGGCTCTCACACTGGGCTACAATAGCAGACAATGGGGCAATCGTAAATCCTTTGCAAAAACGACGATAAATGTGCTTTTCCGAGACGGGAAGCTTGGGGTGTGTTCTCACCGGTCTCCGTATCCCTTTTTTTTTTTTGGATCCACTTTTTCTACCATTTTTCTATATTTTCTCCCATCCCAATTTCGTATCATCCAATTCAACCCTCCCCTGTCACGAACGCTGTTTCTTGCCTCCCACAAGCCGGCTGCAATGTGGACTAAGTCATACATAGCACAAGTCCCCTCCGGTACTTGAGGTAACAGCAGTCGCATCTTTTCACCTGCGCAGCTCGATCTCTCAGTGGCGAGGAGTAACGCGTGGGAGGCTCACGCTGCCCCCGACACTTCCTGATTCTACTGCGCAGGCGCACCAACCAAACCGACCTGTAGGAGTCGCTGTCCACAACGCCCGATCCCCACCCATCAGTTTCCCACCCCCTAATACGGCCAATGTGTATTAGTATGAACGACCAGCTAAACTGAAAGCAATGTGGAGCGCTGGGCTCGAACAGGCGAGCCCAGCGGCTCCGCACTTGTGGCGAGCGCCTTGCCCACTACGCCACGTAACCGCCCCGGTCTCCGTATCCTTTAAGATTGCCAGTGTTGTGTACATTGTTAGTTATGGAAAGGGTAGGTGATATTCTAACAGTGGAATTGATGAAATGCACCTTTAAGTTAGTTGAACAAGACGGCTGCTAGGTGACGAGTCTCATGGCCGGTACAGAGAGACTCAGAAGGAGCTTCTATCCCCAGGCAAGAGCTACCGGAGTCTCATCAAGTGAGTAACATTAACAATTATTTCACGTTCCATTCACAGTAGGATCCAGTCACAACTATGCACTTTTTTTTTTTTACAAAAATAACTTTTGAAATCTTTTAGTCCAGACCCTTCTTCGATTAGTCAGTTCCACTACCCCCCCCCCCCCCCCACCCACCCTTTCAATACCCGTTTAACCCCCCCCCCCCCTTCACACCACAGCAATATGCATCACAGTGAGGGTGACTGTGTTGAACACGTGTGCTGTGATTCAAATCCCCGTCACCCAACTCCCGTTCTGTTCAAATGATCCATCATGCCGGCCAGCTGACCACAACAAGAGACGGTTATAAATGGCGGTATGACGCAGCTGACGGAATCATCTCATCTCCTGCTTTCTGATGCCGCCCACGACCGCTTTCTCTCCCCCCCCCCCCCCCCGTTCATCACCACCAACTCTGTCAACCAAGTGTTGGAAAAATACAAGATGGTGTGTCCGTGGGTGGACTGACTCCATGAGAGAAACACCACATCAGTTGAATTCATAATTCCCCCTGTGTCCCACTCCCCTTTGCCCCTGTGTCTCACTCCCCTTTGCCCCTGTGTCTCACTCCCCTTTGCCCCTGTGTCTCACTCCCCTTTGCCCCTGTGTCCCACTCCTCCCGCCCCTGCCTCCCTGTCGGCTGCAGCCTGGCCCACACGGAGAGGAGGACGGAGGGCTCAGCCTGCCTCCCTGTCGGCTGCAGCCTGGCCCACACGGAGAGGAGGACGGAGGGCTCAGCCTGCCTCCCTGTCGGCTGCAGCCTGGCCCACACGGAGAGGAGGACGGAGGGCTCAGCCTGCCTCCCTGTCGGCTGCAGCCTGGCCCACAGGGAGAGGAGGACGGAGGGCTCAGCCTGCCTCCCTGTCCCCTGCAGCCTGGCCACACGGAGAGGAGGACGGAGGGCTCAGCCTGCCTCCCTGTCGGCTGCAGCCTGGCCCACAGGGAGAGGAGGACGGAGGGCTCAGCCTGCCTCCCTGTCGGCTGCAGCCTGGCCCACACGGAGAGGAGGACGGAGGGCTCAGCCTGCCTCCCTGTCGGCTGCAGCCTGGCCCACAGGGAGAGGAGGACGGAGGGCTCAGCCTGCCTCCCTGTCGGCTGCAGCCTGGCCCACACGGAGAGGAGGACGGAGGGCTCAGCCTGCCTCCCTGTCGGCTGCAGCCTGGCCCACAGGGAGAGGAGGACAGAGGGCTCAGCCTGCCTCCCTGCCTGGCCCACACGGAGAGGAGGACGGAGGGCTCAGCCTGCCTCCCTGTGCCCACACGGAGAGGAGGACGGAGGGCTCAGCCTGCCTCCCTGTCGGCTGCAGCGGTTGATAACTTACTACCTGGGAGGCGCCGGAGCGGCTGGCACAGACTCCGCTAGCGTGAGAGCGTTTAGAGGCGTTTAGAGGCTCCTCTGTTGTTTACCGCTGTGTTTTAAATTAACATCCATCCCCTCTTCCTGACCTCCGCCCCCCCCCCCCCCCGCCCCGCCCCGCCCCCCACCTTACAGCTATTCCCACCATTTTCTCTCTCGCCTTTCTTCCTTTCTGCCTCCTATCCCTCTCCCCCCTCTCTCGCTCTCCCCCTCTCTCTCTTTCTAGGTTGGATTGCAGCCAGTCTGGACACTAACACGCTCACAAGCAGACAGGGAACTAAGAGAGATGGAGAGAGAGAGATAGAGGGAGAGAGAGAGGGGAGAGGGAGGGAGGGACTGAAAGAGGTGTGTGTGTGTGTGTGTGTGTGTGTGTGTGTGTGTATGAGTGTGTGTAGGTTACCAGGTCGTGGTCTGGTTAAGACACCTGCCACCCTCAGCAGAGATTAGCAGAGAGAGCCGTTGCTTAGTCACACTATTCACACTATTCACACACGCACACACACACGCGCACACACACACGCACACACACACACACAAGGTATAGACAGGAGAGTGTAGAGTCAGCCTGCAGTGACGTCAAGTGCTCTCCTGTAAGCCCTCTACCTGACATGCAGGGTCAGCCACCGGGCAGGGACATTCACCACGCCCCCCCGGGTTCTTAAACTATGGCTCAGAACCCATAATAATAATAATAATAATAATAATAATAATAATAATAATAATAATAATAATAATAATAATAATAATAATAATAATAATAATAATAACTTTATTTGTATAGCACCTTTCATACAGGGGATTGCAGTTCAAAGTGCTTTACATCAGTAAGAAATAAGACATCAAATCAGTGTAAAACAAGCAGCAAGAGCAAAGCATAAAGTGGGATAAAATAATGCAGATATATTAATCAAATCATATCAGAACCTCACGTTCCAATAGGCTTCTGTAATCTGTTACAAAACATGATAAAGGTCAGAGTTAGAGTTGTTCCGATACCGATACCAGTATCGGAAATGCCGCCGATACTGCCTAAAATGCTGGTATCGGTATCGGCAAATACCCTCTAATTAATCAACAACACTGCGGTCTGCTGTGAACATTATAAAACAAACGTGTGTTTAACCGACCGTGAATTAAAGTGTCAATGCTGTTTGTCATTTTAACAGCAGATACTTTCTTAAATGCCATCCTCCCGACAGAGCGGTGTTGACGGGGAGCTCTGATGGGTTCGCTTGGTTGTGTTATTAGCATTGAACAGCTAACCGAAAGCTAGCATTAACAAACGTTAAAGGTTTAGCCATAACGTTACCTTGGCTAAAGTTGGGGCTATTCATAATCCAGCAATAATGGCTGCAGACCTGCAAGCAAAGTACAGCAAGTTGGCAAAGGAGTATTCCAACGTAAATCACATTTTCACCAGTAACGTTAGTCTTTCCATCTCCCGGTAGCTCATGCTAGCTAACCTAGCTCACGTTAGCGTCGTCACTGAACCACCTCGCGTACACAATTAATGACATGTTGCGGACAGCCATATCGGTGACAATGTTTAGCTTTTAGTGCCAAATGATAAGAGTCTGAGGCAGAGTCTCAAAAGAGAATGTTGAATATTTATTGTGCAAAAATCACAACAGATCCTCTGCTACTTCAACGGCGCCTTCTGGAAACAAGTGCAGCAACGAATAATGTCCGTGTGGATCATTGGAGTAGGGTATATCTGCAGTGCTGCAGCCCCATACTCATTGATTAATGATACTAATACAAATCTATACAATCACCTGTTGTTGAATAAATACCATTACTTTCTAGTTATTACTAAAAAACAGTATATATAAAACAGTAGCTGTATAAAAAAAAATAAAAAAAAATGTATATAATTTTTTTTTAAAGAAATGTAATGTATGCACTGGTATCGGATCGGTATCGGCCGATACCCAAAGCTTAGGTATCGGAATCGGATCGGAAAGGAAAAGATCGGAACATCTCTAGTCAGAGTATGCACCCAGCGGATAGTGGGGCATAGAGATAAAAGTTCAAATAAGTAAAATAATAGCAGACATATAAAATCACAGTTTTTCACATTAGGATCTAACATCCCAACAGGCCACCATGTTTATGGTTTGATTCAGTTTTAGTAGAATAGAAAAGACATGAATGATCAAAATGAGCATGGGTCGACGTTGTGCACTTTTTGGTAGGTCATGCTTTATCAAAGTGTAAATATATTCCTCCATTTTAGCTTCTGTGGCATTTTATATGTGTGTGCAAGAATCTGTTTTCTGGACTAGGCTTAGGGCTGGGCGATATAACGATAACGATAAATATTGCGATATATTTTAATAATCTATATCGATTTTTTTTTTTTTTTTTTTTTACCTGCAACAGGGCAGTTTTAAAACCAGAGACAGTGGACAGACTTGTCTTTCTTGCCTGCAACTTAAAGTAATGGCTTTGCTTGTCCAAATGACAATACTGACCAAATTGATATTTATTTTTCTCTTGTCCATTCATTTTGTTTGCTTTCTAATTTAAAATACAGTTTGAAACCGTCTGTACACAGTAGGCTATGTGTCAGGGGCGTATTTGACGCCGGGAACATCGGAAAGTGTCCCCCCCACGTTTTACCGTCCAAAGAGCTGAGTCTGACTACCTGTTCTATTATTATGCAAAGAGCAGTAGATGGGGGTCGCATTCTTGCCCTGCAAGGGCCAAGTACCCACTCGCTAAAGTACTTGTCTTTGCATAATAATAGCTCGGGTCGTCAGCCTAGGTGTGTGTTAAAATACGTCAAACATGTTGTTTGCATAATAATAGCTCGGGTCGTCAGCCTAGGTGTGTGTTAAAATACGTCAAACATGTTGTTTACACTGTCTTTCTTCTATTATAACCCTCCCAAATCATATTCAGAAAGTATCACAGAGACTTCTATTGACCAAGGAATTAGTTATTATTTCGCGGTTTATTCACATAACGTTATATTGTTTACACTGTCTTTCTTCTATTATAACCCTCCCAAATCATATTCAGAAAGTATCACAGAGACTTCTATTGACCAAGGAATTAGTTATTATTTCGCGGTTTATTCACATAACGTTATATTGTTTACACTGTCTTTCTTCTATTATAACCCTCCCAAATCATATTCAGAAAGTATCACAGAGACTTCTATTGACCAAGGAATTAGTTATTATTTCGCGGTTTATTCACATAACGTTATATTGTTTACACTGTCTTTCTTCTATTATAACCCTCCCAAATCATATTCAGAAAGTATCACAGAGACTTCTATTGACCAAGGAATTAGTTATTATTTCGCGGTTTATTCACATAACGTTATATTGTTTACACTGTCTTTCTTCTATTATAACCCTCCCAAATCATATTCAGAAAGTATCACAGAGACTTCTATTGACCAAGGAATTAGTTATTATTTCGCGGTTTATTCACATAACGTTATATTGTTTACACTGTCTTTCTTCTATTATAACCCTCCCAAATCATATTCAGAAAGTATCACAGAGACTTCTATTGACCAAGGAATTAGTTATTATTTCGCAGTTTATTCACATAACGTTATATTGTTTACACTGTCTTTCTTCTATTATAACCCTCCCAAATCATATTCAGAAAGGCACACACACAACATATTCCAGTTAACGGTATATTTTTTTAATGATTCGTTATGGCGTAATCAATACTTCCATGCGTATAAATTGCGTTCGCAACCTCCGTGTTTTGGGGGTAGTCATCAGAAACCTCGGATCCGGGATTCGCTCCCATCCGTCGGGCAAGAACTGTGGGTTTTCAGCCTCTCTCTCTGGAGCTTAACGGAGTTTCTGGAGGAGCTTGTCGCGGCTCATGCGCATGCGCACGCTCAACCAATCAGAGAGGGGCTTCGCTCAACCAATCAGAGAGGGGTCTGCAGAAATAGAGTTCAACCAATCAGAGAGGGGTCTGCAGAAATGCGGCTACGAAATGTAGAGACGCAGAGGGGGGGGGGGGGGGGGGCCCTAACCCCCCCCCCCCCCCATCGACGTCACTCGCCACGCCCCCAAATCTGTCCCCGGCACACATTGAGAGAGAGTTACGCCACTGCTATGTGTGCTAGCAGAGCTAGACTCCAGTCACGAGTCACGGTGCACATGTGCGGTGGTTTGTCCACCAAAAAAGCGCCAAAAGATAGAAAATAAACAAGCAGAGCCAGAACTGTTCAACTCCTCTGGAGCCACAGCCAGCAGAGAAGCCGGTTTACTTTCACTTTTAAACCAGCTGCAGCCTGAGAACTGGAGTGTGAGGGGATGTAACACTAAAGTTGGCGGCAACGACAAAGAATTGCTGCAAAATAAACATACATCTGTTGTTAAAAAAAAAAAAAAAAAAAAAATTTTTATATACTTAGAACAATTTCGATAATTATCGATATCGAGAAATATGATAACATTATCATATCGTTATCGCGATATGATTTTTTTCCATATCGCCCAGCCCTAATGTATATATATATATATAATTTGAATCATACTTACAATAGACTGTATATATATACTTACAAAGAAACAGGCCGTTATTTTTCAGCAATTAAAACACCCATTAGTTTCAGATTAAAACCCCTGCATTTAGGAAATGATACATTAGGTTCTGAGAACAGGTTTTACGGGTCCTATAGAGATCATTGAGTCTTTCACTACCACACTACAGACAGTGTGAGGTAGTGAAAGGGTTAAACTTCTGTAGTGTGGCTGTGAAAGTGTTAACCCTTTGGTAGTGTGGCAGTGAAAGGGTTAACCTTCTGTAGTGTGGCTGTGAAAGTGTTAACCCTTTGGTAGTGTGGCAGTGAAAGGGTTAACCTTCTGTAGTGTGGCTGTGAAAGTGTTAACCCTTTGGTCGTGTGGCAGTGAAAGGGTTAACCTTCTGTATTGTCACAGTGAAAGGGTTAACCCTTTGGTAGCGTGGCAGTGAAAGGGTTAACCCTTTGGTAGTGTGGCAGTGAAGGGGGTTAACCTTCTGTAGTGTGGCAGTGAAAGGGTTAACCCTTTGGTAGTGTGACAGTGAAAGATTAACCTTCTGTAGTGTGGCAGTGAAAGTGTTAACCCTTTGGTTGTGTGGCAGTGAAAGGGTTAACCGTCTGTATTGTCACAGTGAAAGGGTTAACCTTCTGTAGTGTGGCAGTGAAAGGGGTAACCCTTTGGTAGCGTGGCAGTGAAAGGGTTAACCCTTTGGTAGTGTGGCAGTGAAAGGGTTAACCCTTTGCTAGCGTGGCAGTGAAAGGGTTAACCCTTTGCTAGCGTGGCAGTGAAAGGGTTAACCCTTTGGTAGTGTGGCAGTGAAAGGGTTTAACCTTCTGTAGTGTGGCAGTGAAAGGGTTAACCCTTTGGTAGTGTGGCAGTGGAAGGGGTTAACCTTCTGTAGTGTGGCAGTGAAAGGGGTTAACCTTCTGTAGTGTGGCAGTGAAAGTGTTAACCTTCTGTAGTGTGGCAGTGAAAGTGTTAACCTTCTGTAGTGTGGCAGTGAAAGGGTTAACCTTCTGTAGTGTGGCAGTGAAAGTGTTAACCTTCTGTAGTGTGGCAGTGAAAGGGTTAAGAGCGCCCCGTGTTACAGGTGCGTTGGCTGCCAGATGGGACCACAGCTTCCCCTCCTGGAGGGTGAAACCCGTCACCCGCTCCTCGTGACCCGGTTCTGGACCGTGAGTCCTGCTCTCTGCGGCACGAGAGGACAAGCCGCTTCAACCGATCAGGCTAAACCAACAGCGAGCACCGGATTCAGCCCGAGGGGGGATCTAAGTGACACATTACATCATCGGCACATAAAGACGACGGAGACTTTGGGAATGAGAAATATATAATTAGGAAATGTTGAAGTTGGAGTTATACAATGTTGGTCCAACGAGTGATATATTGGGGCCAGTAGCTGCTTTCTCTTCCATCTGAAGGCTCTTGTTTCTGGGAACATTTGGCCCTGACCAAAAGAGTACCACGGTAGTTTTACCACACGGTGCTTGCCATGATTAAAAGCCATGTATCGTCATGGCAACACATCAGCGTACTCCAATTTAAACCATGATACTGATGGTAATATAATGGTATTTCCAACATTGTTTGGTTACTAGCATCATCATAGTGACCAGAAGAATGTTTTTTTTTATAAATACCATGATCCTTTTTGGAAAGTACCTTTTTTTCTTTTTTATTATTATATATTTTTTTATAAATAACATTTTTCATAAAGGGTGAGAGGGAGACAGAGCGTATCACAGAAGGGGAATGGATTCTGGCAGGATGCTCTCTCAGAGCCAACAGGGGGCACAGCTTCCAGAGCCAACAGGGGGTACAGCTTCCAGAGCCAACAGGGGGCACAGCTTCCAGAGCCAACAGGGGATACAGCTTCCAGAGACAACAGGGGGCACAGCTTCCAGAGCCAACAGGGGATACAGCTTCCAGAGCCAACAGGGGGTACAGCTTCCAGAGCCAACAGGGGGTACAGCTTCCAGAGCCAACAGGGGGTACAGCTTCCAGAGCCAACAGGGGATACAGCTTCCAGAGCCAACAGGGGGTACAGCTTCCAGAGCCAACAGGGGATACAGCTTCCAGAGCCAACAGGGGGTACAGCTTCCAGAGCCAACAGGGGGCACAGTTTCCAGAGCCAACAGGGGGTACAGATTCCAGAGCCAACAGGGGATACAGCTTCCAGAGCCAACAGAGCCAACAGGGGGTACAGCTTCCAGAGCCAACAGGGGGTACAGCTTCCAGAGCCAACAGAGCCAACAGGGGGCACAGCTTCCAGAGCCAACAGGGGGTACAGCTTCCAGAGCCAACAGGGGGCACAGCTTCCAGAGCCAACAGGGGGTACAGCTTCCAGAGCCAACAGAGCCAACAGGGGGCACAGCTTCCAGAGCCAACAGGGGGTACAGCTTCCAGAGCCAGATGCCTCGGTGCTACCACACCGTCTCCGGACATGTGCCCGGAACTTGTAGGCTAAATTCTTCACCGCCAGCCCTGAACCGCGACGCCTCACGCGCTCGAATCCAAGGAGCATCTCATTCCACTCTTTCGGCGCCAACACTGATCCTGAGCACTGAACTCGTTGGATCAGGCCGCCCCCCCGATACCGTATTACTGAACGGCATTAAATCGGACTGGAAATATATATATATAAAAGAAATTGGGGCTTTCTGTATTTTTCACCCAGCCCAATTGAGTGGTTATGACAATTCCCTTCCTGGTCGTTGCGCGCATCGCCCCACTGTCGGCCTGGGGAGGGTGTAGAACTACCACACGCCTCCTCCGATACATGTGGAGTCAACCAGCCTTTACAGCCTTTACATGCCTTTGAGCAACACTGTACTTATTGTACTTATTTTATGCCTATTCTCTTATGTCTGCACTTTATGCATTGCTTTTATTCTGTTAACTGTATGCAAATGTTATGCCTATGTTAATTTTATGCTATTTGCTGTGAAGCACTTTGAGCTGCAATCCATGTCTGAAAGGTGCTGTATAAATAAAGTTATTATTATTATTATCCAGGTCATGACATCAGAGCGGTGACAGAGACGTCCACAGGTCTGGTGGGTTGACATCCTTGACCCGTGTATCCAGTTACATTCCTGTGTGTGTGTGTCTGTGTGTGTGTGTCTCTGTGTGTGTGTGTGTGTGTGTGTGTGTGTGTGTGTGTGTGTGTGTGTGTGTGTGTGTGTGCGTCTGTGTGTGTGTCTCTCTGTGTGTGTGTGTGTCTGTGTGTCTCTGTGTGTGTGTGTGTGTGTGTGTGTGTGTGTGTGTGTGTGTGTGTGTGTGTGTGTGTGTGTGTGTGTGTGTGTGTGTGTGTGTGTGTGTGTGTGACTATTATTTCTATATGCGTAGGCTAATGTAGGCAAATGTTTGGGGGATGATTTTGGCGTTGATCGCCACAGCAGTGATTGAGGCAATGGGGTCAAGCCGTACTTGTTACTATCACAGCTGAGAGAGAGGAAGAGAGATAGAGGGGGGGAGAGAGAGGGAGAGACAGAGAGAGAGAGAGAAAGAGAGAGAGAGAGAGAGAGAGAGAGAGAGGGGGAGAGATAGACAGAGGGAAAGAGAGAGAGAGACAGAGAGGGGGAGGGAGGGGGAGAGAGAGACAGAGAGGGAGAGAGAGTGAGAGAGAAGGTGAGATAGAGAGGGGGGGGGTGGGGGAGGGAGAGAGAGGGGGAAGGAGAGAGGGAGAGGGAGAGAAACCTCATAGTACAGCACCAAACCACTTCCCAGGATCATCACAGGCCTCCACACTTGCATCTCTTCCCTCCAAGAAGCTTCCAAATTGACATTTTGCGAGGAGTGCAGATGATAAATGTATTAGAATGGCTTTATAGTGTGAATATAAAGTAAATATGCAAAGATAAAATGCTTTGTAACCAAAGTTATACACATGCTCCTAAATTGAAATATACAGTATAGAATACATTTACGAGTATAGTCTATGGATATCATTTAAATTGCCCAACCCTGCATCGTATCCCAAGTTATACATGTGATCCTTTACTTTTTTATTACATTTCTTTTTTTAATACATTTTACTTTATACTAAGGCTGCGGTTAGACTTTCGTTTCATTTTCGTTTCATTGTCAGATGAGTTTCGCCGCAACGTAGCGGGAGGCCAGTCACACTTTCGTTTTTGTCACCTGAGCACAGTGATGTAGTACACTGCCAAAGCAGTAGGTGGCAGTAGGTGGCGAACATGAAGGCAATTTTCAACCAATCAGAACTTGAATGTGCCAATACACTTCCTGCAAAGAAAATGTCAACAAGGCAGGCGCCGCCATCTTTGCCTATTTACCCAATGCAGCACTTGTGTGTAATAATAAAATAAAAGTGCAATAAACAAAACGGATACATTCACTGTGTTTTCTGCCTCTCATTTGTTGAGAAACAAAACTAACATCAACACAAGTGACCACCAAGAGCGGATAGTTTAGTCTCAAAAAAGATCGGTGACGTTGTTAGCTACATTGTTAGCTGCATGCTAACATGGATGGAATATGCCATTATAACAGTATAGCATTGTGGCTAGAAGCTAACGTTAGCTCATGCTAGTTAGCCAGCACCAAACTGATGATATCGGGAGCTATCAGTAGCTAGATAACATTAGAGACAACGCTGTGTGTATTAAACAAAGGTGAATAGATGACTGGGCCATTTTGTTTAATGCTTGTTAAGTTGAAAGAGGAGCTTTGAGCTAACAGGGTCTGATAGCTAACGCTAGCTCATGTTAGCCAGTGGCAGTGCTCATGCAATCGGTAATGCTAGCAGAATGAATGGATGTAAACTTTATTTAACATATTGCATAATGGGTACAATACAATACGGCTCAATACAAACAATTGTTAAGGGAATGCAGACTGTTGTAGCTTGGACTGGGGTCCTTATAACAATAACTTGACAACACATGGTAGCTGCAGCTATTTGGTACAGCTCTGTCCCAAACACACATACACACACACACTCTGTTGTCACCGGAAGGGCACGCAGATGGTATCTACTGCGCATGGGCGTTTTCGCAACAACGGCTCTGTGCAAATTACACGACTGTTGTCGGCGAGTTTTGGCGCTACTCCAAAACGAAAACATCATTTAGCGTTTTCAGTGGGGCCACAACGTATCCGCCAAAAAACGCATTTCTGTGTAAAAGGGACAGCAAACGTATTCAAAAACGTATAAAAACGAGCACAAAAACAGTCAGTGTAACAAGCGCCTAAGTATCACAGTGTTGTTGTTTTATTACACTGTCGGCTTTGAACAACAATGACTAGCAAAACAGGCGTGTGAAGACAGGCCAGCAAACATCGATCCTAAGGTGACGATTCAACTGCATCGATTTGAAAATGTTAGAATCGATTAGAATCGTGTTTTTTAATATTTCCACGCTGAATTTCTGCGCCACACACGTTACAAAAAACGTTGTGGAATAAAAAAAAAAGAAATTGGGATTTTTATAAACTTTGGACCTGTACTACATAAGACTTCAGGCTATGGAACAGTTATATTTTCCAGCTCCTACCTCTCAGCTGGAACTTAAAAACAGGCATCTGGCAACCAGTAAAAACAAATGTGAGTACACAAAACCTTTACTTCAGTGTGTTCAAACCTTTACTCTATTTCATTAGCACTCAAAGTGATTTTTCTTTATTGTGTAAGAATGTTACCGTTCAAAGGAGACCAGACTCATGCATGTGCTATAAGTATAAAGTATAATAAATGGCAAATGACATTAGTCTGAAAATTTGTCTGACACAAAACGTTTACTTCAGTGTGTTCAAACCTCTGTTACTCTATTTCATTAGCACTCAAAGTGACTTTTATTTCTTGTTTAAGAAAAGGGAAAGGTGATTGGTTTTAGACACCTACAGTACTACTACTGTACTCTTAACTGTAGAGAGTAACTCTTGAATGTTTCTGTACTGGAGGTGTACAGTATTTCAATAGGCATCCCTGAAAGGATTATTTTTCTAGAAGAGCAACACTAGCCAAAACATAGGCATTGTATGCATAAAAGGGGCAAAAGCTAAAGTTAAATGACTGTTACTTTTGTAGCAGTAGTTCAATGTCACTGCCTTTTTTGTTAGGCCTAGTTGTTGGCTACAACGTTGCCACAGTAGTCATTAATCACTTAGTATACATAAAATGTCTGAAATCTAAAATCTGGCACTTTTTGGGAATAAAATATCCTGTTAACTTAAAGCGTGGTGTATTGTTTTTTGTTAACCTATAGTAGTCCATTAATGCTGAGTGAATCAGTTCCCCCAGCCACATTTGTGTATAACATTTTTTGGGGGGAATTAACTGATCGAAAATCTATCGAATCGCATCGAATCGAATTGTGGTCAAATGAAGAGATTTCATGATGCATTGAATCATTGCCTGAAGAATCGTAATCGAACCGCTGTGGGGTCAAATATTTACACCCCTAGAAAACAGGCTACAGTACGTTATGAAAGCGTGTCAGTTGGGTTGAAGTAGTAGAGCGGCAGAGCTTTAACTACCCCCCCCCCACCACCCCCAACTCACCCTCTGACAATTTTCAATTAAAGCCAGAGAAAAAAAAAAGAGAAAAAAATGAATACCACATGCTTTTAACATTATTAAATATCTCTGCATCATTTTGCATTTGGTACACAGACTGTATCAAGAGCGTGTCTTCGCACTGTGAATGAGCACACTGTGGAACCGCAGGGACACAGCTGTGTTCATTCATTACAGAAGGACGGAGAGGTGATTTTAATGCCGAGACGCCTTCGGGGGACGGGGGAGGCCTGCTCCGTGTTCCGTCCGGTCCGTCACAGAGACAGCTGATGGCAGGGTTCCCACAGACGTTGCCAAATGAAATTCAAGGACTTTTAAGTACTTTTCCAAGCACTGTTTTTCATTTTCAACGATGTCACTCGAAGGATACAATTCACTTTTAAATGCTGTTTAAATGCTGTTTAAGCATCTTCTTGGCCTGCTAGCCAGCTAGAGCAAGCTTGAGCATAACGCACAAAGAAGAAATGAGGAAAAGCAGTTGGACCGCGCGAGACAGCGACTCGTCAGACTATATTAAAGCAGAACAGAAAAAACTATTTCTTGATTCAGAACAATTTTATCATGGATGAACAAAACATTCAATGCGAATGGTTGATTTGAATTTCAAGCTCGGCTCAATTCCCTCTCAGTTTACCTAATCGAATTCGGAATGTAGAGAGAAACTCAATCAGTTCTTAACAGGCTGGAAATGACTGGTGCCAAGCGTCATCTTGGACCACCTGCTGCCCAGAGGTCCTCCACGTTTCTGGTTCTAAGACTGGTTCTGGGTGGATCTGGGTGGATCTGGGTGGATCTGGGTGGATTTGGGTGGTTCAAGGTGGTTCAGGGCGGTTCTGGGTGGCTCAGTGGGGTACATTATTTTTATTGTTTTTATTTAAGATTCAACAACAACATTATATACATACATACATACATACAAACATACATACAATACATGACTACATATAACCACACGATACCTAAAATAAATGAAAAATAAAGTAGACAAAAAGAGAAAAAGAAAAGTAATAATAATAATAAAAGAAATTTGCATCATTCTTATACAGGTTGTCACTTGCCATACAGAAATTGCCTATCTAATAAATCACCGTCTTATGCCTAAGCGTCCTCAGCCGGGAATTTTAGATTAAAATAATCTAAAAATGGCTGCCAAACTTGGACACATTTCTGGGTAGAGCCCCTGGTGGAGTATTTAAGTCTATCAAGTTTTAGGTGTGCCATCACATCTTCGACCCAGCGTCGATGTGATGGAGGAGTGGCTGACTTCCAGTTAAGCAAAATAAGGCGTCTAGCCAACAAAGAGGAGAAGGCCACAGCGTCTGATTGAGCGACAGATACCCTGATTTCGCCAGGGAGCACTCCAAAGACTGCAACCAAGTGGATAGGGCTGATCTCCCTGTCACACATGAAGGAAAAGGTTTCAAAAACAGAAAGCCAGAATCGGGATAGCGATGGGCATGACCAGAACATATGGCAGAGAGTGGCTGGAGCCTGATGGCACCTGGGGCAGGTCGGATCCACATCCGGGTAGATCTCAGCAAGTCTGCTCTTAGAGAGGTGTAGTCAGTGGGGTACATGACGGGGAAATCGTATGACATGATGATGACAGAATGATAATAAGAGGATGGATCACAGACCCAACGTTCTCATGGATGACAGAATGATAATAAGAGGATGGATCACAGCCCCAACGTTCTCATGGATGACAGAATGATAATAAGAGGAGGATGGATCACAGACCCAACGTTCTCATGGATGATAGAATGATAATAAGAGGATGGATCACAGACCCAACGTTCTCATGGATGACAGAATGATAATAAGAGGAGGATGGATCACAGACCCAACGTTCTCATGGAGGATGATAGAATGATAATAAGAGGATGGATCACAGACAGAGAGAGAGAGAGAGAGAGAGAGAGAGAGAGAGAGAGAGAGAGAGAGAGAGAGAGAGAGAGAGAGAGAGAGAGAGAGAGAGAGAGAGAGAGACACTGACCCCAGCCAGGTCAGATCGGTGTGTGTGAATAGAGCAGCCAGGCGCTCTCAGCGTCCTGTGTTTGACCAAAAACATATCGGTTTCTCAGCCAAAAGAGCAGCTGACACTGAAACCGGCGCTCAATAGAGATCAGATACCAGCAGATACACACACACACACACACACACACACACAGACACGCACGCACGCACACACACACTGAAACCGGTGCTGTGCTCAATAGAGATCAGATACCAGAGCCTGTGTAATGGACTAGAGGGCGGCTGAGAGTTCATCTCACACACACACACGCACGCACACAAACAAGCACGTGCAGTGCACGCACGCAAGCATGCATCCACAAATGCATACACATTTACATCTACACACATATGCGCACCGCACATACACAGGCTTGTTGTACATACATGAACGTGCACACACAAACACGCACATACGCGGGCATGAGCGCGCACGCAACTACATTAATGTGCGGAGAGCGGAGACCCTTGGCTGAGTGTAGTATACAGATGGCTAGGGCTGACCTTTTTTTTTATCTTATGTTGTGGGACTTGTACAGCACTTTGGTAAACTTTGTTGTTTTTAAATGTGCTCTATAAATAAAGTGGATTGGATTAATTAATTAAGTAGCCCCTTTTGTGACTGTGACGCAGCCAACAAGGTTTCACTCGGCTGTGCTGCCTGGGTGCAGTGGGGCTGCTCTCACAGCCACCGACATGACATTACATAATTATGTTGCAACCTTCGTCTATCAAGCAAACAATTATATAAATATTTATATGTAGTTGAT
Source organism: Notolepis coatsorum (assembly GCF_963971535.1). NCBI lineage: Eukaryota > Metazoa > Chordata > Actinopteri > Aulopiformes > Paralepididae > Notolepis > Notolepis coatsorum. The sequence continues at coordinate 96,233,440 of NC_140168.1, forward strand.
AGAGACAAAGGCAGAATTCGACTTATTTTTTTTTTTATCCACTTTTTCTCCCATTTTCTATATTTTCTCCCATCCCAATTTCGTATCATCCAATTCAACCCTCCCCTGTCACGAACGCTGTTTCTTGCCTCCCACAAGCCGGCTGCAATGTGGACTAAGTCATACATAGCACAAGTCCCCTCCGGTACTTGAGGTAACAGCCGTCGCATCTTTTCACCTGCGCAGCTCGATCTCTCAGTGTCGAGGAGTAACGCGTGGGAGGCTCACGCTGCCCCCGACACTTCCTGATTCTACTGCGCAGGCGCACCAACCGACCTGTAGGAGTCGCTGTCCACAACGCCCGATCCCCACCCATCAGTTTCCCACCCCCTAATACGGCCAATGTGTATTAGTACGGGCGACCAGCTAAACTGAAAGCAAATGTGGAGCGCTGGGCTCGAACTGACGAGCCCAGCGTCTCCAGCATTTTGTGGCGAGCGCCTTGCCCACTACGCCGCCACGTAGCCGCCAGAATTCGACTTAATTAAGCATGTTTTATTAAGACATATTTTGATATGGGTCGGGACACTTTAAAAAAGCAGCACAATGAACACAAATCTGTCCGACATAGTCTCAGGCCCTGTTTAGACGGAAACGCTAGCAGGTGAATCCTGTGCCTTTCGTTTATACGGAAACAGCGTTTTTACGGGGTGAAACCGTAAAAAAGTGAGACCACCTTCCAGGGTGGAATTCCTAGAAACGATAAACCTTTGCGCTATCATCTAAACCAGGGCTATTCAACTAAATTGTTCAGGGGGCCACATTGTCAAAAACCCAAGGGGCCAGGGGCCGGACTGCCACGGCGCCTCCCCGTGCTATGAATATATGTACACTTGACACAACATGCAACCACATTTTCACAACTTTTATTTAACTACATTGCAAAAGTAGTATACTTTTAGCTTCATTTATGTGCCACATCTGCAACATCTCCTGCAAAAAGTGCTTCATTTATGACTGTGCAACAACTGCAACATCTCCTCTTCAACATTTCAATATAAAAATAAAATAAAAAACAAACAAGTGCATGATGTGCATCTGAACATTCTAACATCAACACTTGAACAAAAAAACACATTTATAGTGCAGCTGAGCTTATGAAAAAGTGCTTCATGTCTGTGCAACAACAGCAAATCACAGCATCTTATTAGCACTTATTGTCCACTCTTAACTCTCAAACATCAGGGGGGTGGGGGGCAGACAGGCCTAGCCTACATACACACATCTAATGAGAGCGATTGCACTTCTTTGACTGGGCAATGGCAGAGAAAGAGGGTTCATAGGAAGTGAGGGCTACCCGCAAACAGTGATGCAAATGCTCATTTGTCAAGGAGGCACGGTTGCTTGTTTTAATGGCATTCATGTGAGAGAAACTGGATTCACAGGTGTATGTTGAGCCAAACATTGTTAGCACAGATATTGCCAGCGTTTTTATTTTGGGGAATGTCTTGACATGAATACACTTTATCCAAAATGTTGTGGTGGATTCATTCTCAAGTGCCTGCTTCAGAGCAGATGATGCTTGCATGTCAATTATTTCAAGTTGCAGGAGACCTTCATCAATGTGAAGTGATGCAAGGAACTCTTGTCCTTTTGTGGAAATAGCAGCTACATTGGCAAATGGGTTGCTCACAAAATGCATCAATTCTCTGGACATGTCAAATTCATCAAATCGACTTGCAAAGTTTTCCCTCAATTTATCAATGAAATCTGTCATTAATTGAGTGACTTTTGGCTCAATTGTGCGTGTTAACGTTGACAAAAAAAAATAAAAAATTATTATCATGTAATCTTTGGCGGGCCGGTCAGAATCATCCCGTGGGCCGGATCTGGCCTTCGGGCCGCCAGTTGAATAGCCCTGATCTAAACGGTCAAACCGCATAAAACGATGACGAAAGGGTTGTCAAGGCTCTCGTCGCGCGTACTGCTTACATCACAGGCATGCGCCAGTAGCCTAGAAGCGTAAACAAAGCATGTCTGATTCTATCCATGGCGATCACCTGAAGGCTACATTGGCAGTACTTTTAAATACACAAGAATCTGTCCCGCGGCTATCGCAACTATTAGTGACTGGACCTACTGTCTGTGAGTGACTCTGCTTTGGTCCAATCACATTCCCCACCCACAGTCTGCGAATCAGAGGCAGAGTAGGGCGGGTCTTCACAGCACGTCATGTGACATATGCGCCAATCGTGTGACAGTGGGGCTCCGTCGTCTCGAGTCGTTACAGCGTCGTCTGCACGCAGAATTCCATCCCAAAACGCTAGTCTAAACGCAAAATTAAAAGTGAGACCGCAAGACGACTTTTTTTTTTTTTTTTTTTTTTACTTTGACCAGTCAGCTGGTTCTTTTTAGCGTTTATCGCTTTTTTCGTCGCATTCATACTTGGTCAAGTTCGACCGACAGAAGCAGGCTGAAAGGGTTCAGATGGGG
>NC_140168.1:96241111-96301111 GCF_963971535.1 Notolepis coatsorum
AGTGGAGGAGAGAGAAAGAGTGGAGGAGAGGAGAAAGAGTGGAGGAGAAAGAGTGGAGGAGAGAGAAAGAATGGAGGAGAAGAAAGAGTGGAGGAGAGAAGAAATAGTGGAGGAGAGAGAAAGAATGGAGGAGAGAAGAAAGAGTGGAGGAGAGAAGAACGAGTGGAGAAGAAAGAGTGGAGGAGAAAGAGTGGAGGAGAGAGAAAGAGTGGAGAGAGAGAGTGGAGGAGAGAGAAAGAGTGGAGGAGAGAAAAATAGTGGAGGAGAGAAGAAAGAGTGGAGGAGAGAGAAACAGGGGAGGAGAGAGAAACAGGGGAGGAGAGAAGAAAGAGTGGAGGAGAGAGAAACAGGGGAGGAGAGAAGAAAGAGTGGAAGAGAGAAGAAAGAGTGGAGGAGAGAGAAAGAGTGGAGGAGAGAGAACGAGTGGAGGAGAGGAGAAAGAGTGGAGGAGAGAAGAAAGAGTGGAGGAGAGAGAAACAGGGGAGGAGAAGAACGAGTGGAGGAGAGAAGAAAGAGTGGAGGAGAGAAGAAAGAGTGGAGGAGAGAGAAACAGGGGAGGAGAGAAGAACGAGTGGAGGAGAGAAGAAAGAGTGGAGGAGAGAGAAAGAGTGGAGGAGAGAGAACGAGTGGAGGAGAGAGAAACAGGGGAGGAGAGAAGAAAGAGTGGAGGAGAGAGAAAGAGGGGAGGAGAGAGAAAGAGTGGAGGAGAGAGAAACAGGGGAGGAGAGAAGAAAGAGTGGAGGAGAGAGAAAGAGTGGAGGAGAGAGAAAGAGTGGAGGAGAGACTGAGAGAAACAGGGGAGGAGAGAAGAAAGAGTGGAGGAGAGAAGAAAGAGTGGAGGAGAGAGAAAGAGTGGAGGAGAAAGAAAGAGGGGAGGAGAGAGAAAGAGTGGAGGAGAGAGAAAGAGGGGAGGAGAGAGAAAGAGTGGAGGAGAGAGAAAGAGTGGAGGAGAGAAAGAGTGGAGGAGAGAGAAAGAGTGGAGGAGAGAAGAAACAGGGGCAGTAAACAGAATGAAACAATACACTTGTGTGGATGAGAGAGGATCGAGAGGAGAGAACCAGACCGGGACAGAATGACCGGGAAAGAGGAGGAAACAGAGGACGAAAGAGGAGAGAGGGGCGAGAGAGAGAGAGAGAGAGAGAGAGAGGAGGAGAGATAAAGCTGTGACAGCAGCAGCCATGCTGGTTGTCATAGCAACGGCTGTGGAGAGCAGGTAGAGCAGTGTCTCCTGGGAGTGAGCAGTGTGAGCCTCCCTAACCCCCTCTCCCTCCCTCCCTCCGTCTATCTCTCTCTCCCTGTATTCCTCCATCAACCCCTTATTTTCTCCCTCAGCCACTCCATCTCCACCTACGGATATCCCCCCTCTATCTCCCTCCCTCCCTCCCTCTCCCTCTACCCTCTGCAATTCATCCTCCATCTTTCTCTCTCTCCCTGCCTCCCGCCCTCTTTCTAGCCATTGTTACTCCTCCCATCTATCTATCTCTCTCTGTCTGTCTAGCTCTCTCTATTTGTATATCTATCTATTGTTTATGTGTCTCTATCCATCCATCCATCCATCCATCCATCTATCTATCTCTCTATTTGTCTATCTCTATCTATCTATTTGTCTGTCTAGCTCTCTCTGTTTATTTGTATATCGCTCTCTCTGTTTATTTGTATATCGCTCTATCTCTGTTTATTTGTATATCGCTCTCTCTGTTTATTTGTATATCGCTCTATCTCTGTTTATTTGTATATCGCTCTATCTCTGTTTATTTGTATATCGCTCTATCTCTATCTATCTATCTATCTATCCCTTCTGTCTCTTTGGCTATTTCAGACTGCCAGCCCAAATCCGTATTTTTGCATATCTGGACAGCAAAGAAAACTACATGAAATGTGATTTTTGCAAATCCGATCCAAGCCCCATGTGGAGGTGGTTCTGAAATGCGATCCCAGTCGTGTTTCCACAGCGTCAGTCTGGCCGCTCGGGCCGCTCGGATTCCAACGTGCGTTCTGCGTCACTTGTCAATTTGTCTAACAGTACAATCTTTACTTTAGTGTAATAATATGCTTTTGTTACCTAACGTTTCCAACTCTGTAGCGAGTTAGCTAACGTTAGTGTAGTGGTTTGTTAATTATGCTACAGGAATGTGTAGCATAATTAACAAGATCATCATTGTGTCGCTAGGTGATGACGTATGTTTGATGCGACGCCCGCTGGAAAGATTAAGCAGCTTTGGCGGCTATGATGTTAGCGCCACACGTTGCGTAGTTACGTAGCGGTGATAGCTACCGCTAATGGTAGCTAACGTCGTTATCACAGCAACGCATTGAAAACGTACGGTCCACGCTGCTCTGTGTCTATTATGAAATGACAATTGCGCATCGACACGCCCCCACTACACAAAAAAAGCGATTACTCACACACTGTGCTCATAAATAATTTTTCCGGTTCGCACAAATCAATTTTTAGGTGGCAAATGCGAGTGAAACGGTCGCACTGTAGAGCCCTGGGCCTGCAGATGTCTGGGACACACAGATCCCATCTAATCATTTGCAAATAAACAGTGGAAGATTATTAAAGATGTGATTTCAGAAAGGAATCAGATTGGCCTGCAGACTGAAGCCGTTATGCTTCGCCCTCAGATTCAGCACTGGATCGTTACCTCACACCCCATCCCTCCGGTCTTCCTCCAATTCTCTCTCTCTCTTTCCACATCTCTCTCTCTCTCCTCCTGTTCCTCATCTCCGCATTTTATTCCCCCCATCCCTCCCTCGCTCTCATTATCTCATGGTCCATACTCTCCTCCTCCTCTTTCCATCGCACCCCCCCCCCCCCCTCCCTCCCTGCCTCCCTGCCTCCCCCCCTCCCTCCCTCCCTCCCTCCCTCCCTCCCTTCCTCCCTCACTATATTCATCTTTCCCTCTCCCTCCCTCTCAAGAGAGTACGTATGTGAGTATGTCTGCACATCGCTACCCAATTACTGCAAGGGAGTTTCTGCGCGCCCGTGGTATTGTTCCCTGTGTGTGTGTGCGCACACGCGTGTGCGTGTATATGTGTACGTGTGTTTGTGTACAGCAGCGTGCAGGAACTATGAAGCGGTGCTGTTACTTCTTGTCTGGTTTTGACCCAGCAGCTACCTGAAGCAGTTTCTCCAGTCTCTCTCTGACTCACTGAGTCAACACAACCACAGACTGGTGCAGGGCCCTCTGCTGATACCGTGTGGGTGGGTGGGTATTTTTCAGTCATTCTTAGAAAATGAAGAAGGGGGTCTAACTCTAACTCTCCAGTTGAATGAATACAGGCCAGAGTAGCCAGGACGACGGCTAGCTTACAGGCCAGAGTAGCCAGGACGACGGCTAGCTTACAGGCCAGAGTAGCCAGGACGACGGCTAGCTTACAGGCCAGAGTAGCCAGGACGACGGCTAGCTTACAGGCCAGAGTAGCCAGGACGACGGCTAGCTTACAGGCCAGAGTAGCCAGGACGACGGCTAGTTTACAGGCCAGAGTAGCCAGGACGACGGCTAGTTTACAGGCCAGAGTAGCCAGGACGACGGCTAGTTTACAGGCCAGAGTAGCCAGGACGACGGCTAGTTTACAGGCCAGAGTAGCCAGGACGACGGCTAGCTTACAGGCCAGAGTAGCCAGGACGACGGCTAGCTTACAGGCCAGAGTAGCCAGGACGACGGCTAGCTTACAGGCCAGAGTAGCCAGGACGACGGCTAGCTTACAGGCCAGAGTAGCCAGGACGACAGCTAGCTTACAGGCCAGAGTAGCCAGGACGACGGCTAGTTTACAGGCCAGAGTAGCCAGGACGACGGCTAGCTTACAGGCCAGAGTAGCCAGGACGACGGCTAGTTTACAGGCCAGAGTAGCCAGGACGACGGCTAGTTTACAGGCCAGAGTAGCCAGGACGACGGCTAGTTTACAGGCCAGAGTAGCCAGGACGACGGCTAGCTTACAGGCCAGAGTAGCCAGGACGACGGCTAGCTTACAGGCCAGAGTAGCCAGGACGACGGCTAGCTTACAGGCCAGAGTAGCCAGGACGACGGCTAGCTTACAGGCCAGAGTAGCCAGGACGACGGCTAGCTTACAGGCCAGAGTAGCCAGGACGACGGCTAGTTTACAGGCCAGAGTAGCCAGGACGACGGCTAGCTTACAGGCCAGAGTAGCCAGGACGACAGCTAGCTTACAGGCCAGAGTAGCCAGGACGACAGCTAGCTTACAGGCCAGAGTAGCCAGGACGACGGCTAGCTTACAGGCCAGAGTAGCCAGGACGACGGCTAGCTTACAGGCCAGAGTAGCCAGGACGACGGCTAGCTTACAGGCCAGAGTAGCCAGGACGACGGCTAGCTTACAGGCCAGAGTAGCCAGGATGATGGCTAGCTTACAGGCCAGAGTAGCCAGGACGACGGCTAGCTTACAGGCCAGAGTAGCCAGGACGACGGCTAGCTTACAGGCCAGAGTAGCCAGGACGACGGCTAGCTTACAGGCCAGAGTAGCCAGGACGACGGCTAGTTTACAGGCCAGAGTAGCCAGGACGACGGCTAGCTTACAGGCCAGAGTAGCCAGGACGACAGCTAGCTTACAGGCCAGAGTAGCCAGGACGACGGCTAGCTTACAGGCCAGAGTAGCCAGGACGACGGCTAGTTTACAGGCCAGAGTAGCCAGGATGACGGCTAGCTTACAGGCCAGAGTAGCCAGGACGACGGCTAGTTTACAGGCCAGAGTAGCCAGGATGATGGCTAGTTTACAGGCCAGAGTAGCCAGGACGACGGCTAGCTTACAGGCCAGAGTAGCCAGGATGATGGCTAGCTTACAGGCCAGAGTAGCCAGGACGACGGCTAGCTTACAGGCCAGAGTAGCCAGGACGACGGCTAGCTTACAGGCCAGAGTAGCCAGGACGACGGCTAGCTTACAGGCCAGAGTAGCCAGGATGATGGCTAGCTTACAGGCCAGAGTAGCCAGGACGACGGCTAGCTTACAGGCCAGAGTAGCCAGGACGACGGCTAGCTTACAGGCGTGAGTAGCCAGGACGACGTCTAGTTTACAGGCCAGAGTAGCCAGGACGATGGCTAGCTTACAGGCCAGAGTAGCCAGGACGACGGCTAGTTTACAGGCCAGAGTAGCCAGGACGACGGCTAGCTTACAGGCCAGAGTAGCCAGGACGACGGCTAGCTTACAGGCCAGAGTAGCCAGGACGACGGCTAGCTTACAGGCCAGAGTAGCCAGGACGACGGCTAGCTCGCACGATGTCCCCGGGTGTGTAGGATAGTATGGTATGGATATGGTACGCTAGCGACATATCAACCGCCCGTCACATGAATAAACAGAGAGGCTAACTTAAAGGAACACGCCAACTTTTTGGGAAATTTGCTTATTTGCCATCTGCCCTGGAGTTAGACAAGCAGATACCCTTTTCTTCTCTGTGCATGCATTAGGCTTAGAGAACAGCCGCACCGTCAGCCTAGCTTAGCGTCATTCACTGGAAGTGTTCCCAACAGTCATGAAATACACGCCAAATACAACTCCAAAACGTTCCTGTACATGTTGTGACCCTGTATATACCATATGAAAAAAATAAATCACCTCAAAAGCCCCGTTTTTCAAAAGTTGGCGTGTTCCCTTTAAGATCAAGACGGAGGGACTTCCGGTATGAGAGCAGACGGGTAACACACGTGCGGTAGATGGGGAAAGTGGGAGGATTACAAGGGGGAACGAAAACGACATCACAGAGGAAGAACCAAATACATCACAAGAGGCGAAGGGTAAAGGAGGAAAGAGGTTCAAAGAGGGTCTCTGAAACCATGTCACACACTTAATGTTTTCTAATTTTATTTTTGTTTAAGATATGACAATTGTTTTATGTTTTTTTCCACTTCATTATTTATGTATGTGAATATTTGCTTAAGTCAGTATATTTTAATTTTTCGTCTTTTGGGTATTACATTTTTTCTTTATTATTTATGTCTGTTTAATAGTGTTGTTGATGTTATTGTATAAGTTGTGTTGTTTGGTCTATAAATGTTCAATAAAAATTTAAGATAATCAGATAATTGCATTTTCTTTTTGAATTTTTTTTTTTGTATCTACCTTTTCTCCCCATTTCCCTTCCCCAATTTCGTATCGTCCAATTCTACCTCCTCTGTCTCGAACGCTGTTAGGCCATGCCTCCCACAGGTCGGCTGCAATGTGGACGAAGCCTTGCATCACGTGTCCCCTCCGGTACACGAGGAGGCAGCTGTCGCATCTTTTCACCTGCACAGCACGATCTCTCAGCGGCGAGGGTCCTGCGTGGGAGGGACACGCCGCCCCTCGTCGCTTCCTGATTCTACTGCGCAGGCGCACCACCGACCTGTAGGGAGTCGCTGTCCACAACGCCCGATCCCCACCCACCAGCTTCCCACCCCCTAACACTGCCAATTATATTAGTATGAACGACCAGCCAAGCTGGTAGCAACGCAGAGAGCTGGGCTCGAACCCAGCATCTCCTGTGTTGGTGGCGAGCGCCTTGCCCACTGCGCCACCTTTTTGAAATTTTGACACATTCTATAGCACCTAAACATACGGGCCAATTATTTGTCAAACACTCGCCCTCGCGGAGTTGATGAGAAAAAGGACCAATTTGTCAAAAACGTCGACGGGGAGTCCGCCCGCCGCTTCCTGGAGCACTGACTTGTTGATTTGACCGCTCAAGTCGTTATTTTCGCTCCACGTCACGCCGTGTCTCTAGGCGCAGGCGTTACATATCATCACAGCCCTGGACCGGGCGAACAGTTCGCCAAACACTCTCTGTAATAACACGGAGTGAAGGACGCATTCCTCGGGGGAGGGGCAGGTGTTGTGCAACACGGTGGGGCCAGCTGATGAATGGAGGTAAATAGCTGCTCTCTGACTTAGACAGAGCACTCTCACACATTCCTTTCCACAGATCTGGAAAAATGACATGATAATATATTCCTCTGTTCTCAGCAGCAATGGTTATCATCCAGGGGGGTGTTCCTGGGAGGGGGGGGGGGGTCCCCTGGGGGGGGGGGGTGTTCCTTGGATTCCCTAGCTAAATAAGGAATGGTTAATTCTTCGACTATTGTTTCATGGATTGGAAGTTAGGCCCCGATGAGAAGAGCGGTCTCGAGCGTCCTCTCCCCTCCTACAGTAGCAGACCTATAGATTCTTGTCACGGAACTCCAGACTAAATCGCATCGAACACAGATCTGCTCAAACGAGGGGTGTGTGTGGGAGAGAAAAGGTTCTCAAAGCGGGGGAACGCGGCGGCCCGGCGTGTGTATCTGGGGCGTTCCTCGACACGAGAAAGGTACTGTATGCTTCTCCGAGGAGCATGAGCACAGAGTCGGACAATATTTATTATGGTTTCTCCCGTTGGCAAATCCACAGGTGGAATTGAACCCGTCACCGGGGGGGGGGGGGGGGGGGGGGGGGGGGCGGCCGTTAGCGCCACGTTCTGCCCACGCAGCAGCTGTGAGAGAGGACCCTGAGAACGCGGAGGGATGAAAGAGCGGTGTTTACTGCAGGTGCAGCAGTGGAGTAATACCCACAGTCGAGCGGTAGAAAACGACTGTGTACACGCAAGGCGACACATTATTAATGTGTTATTGTGTCAGTTTGGGAATGTATTTGCGGCGTGCCCGTTTGGATACCGTTAGAGTGTGGGCACACTACTAGACCCACGGCTTGACGCATCAAAAGGAAAATAGAAAGGTCACAAACGGCAGCGAATACAATATATTCGTTGAAAATGTCGAACAGAGCACAATAAAGTTAAAGGAATAACTTGTCGTTTCCACCGCGGTCCCAGAGCCGGTGGCTCGGCACATCAATCTGTGACTGTCGGCGGAAAATGAAGTCCATTAAAGGTAGAATTGTAATGCTGTCAAACAGCGACCTTAGGCAAAAGAGCCCCGCTTCACATTGCAATTTCTTGTTTTGGTCGGATGTGTGGATTGGAGTTTAGTACCTTATTATTTTACTGTGAATGTCTCCAGACCTCGCTTGGCAGAGCCTCCGGTGTGTGGCAAGCAGTAGCTACTGTTGTGGAATATTTAAATGAGCCACGACAGTAAGCTGTAGGAATTTCAGATAAGAGTCATTTGTAGATAGAAATATAGAACATAGTTTATTAGTTTATTTCTGCTTCCACAGAGATCAGTTTATCATCAGAGACAACGTGTGTCGTACACAAAGCGTCGGACCAGAAAGTGACAAAGAACTCTGGTCAGAACTTAAGATTAAATACATACTGAAATGACGTACATGAGATACCAGATATGACAAGAAAGGTAAACAAATAATTGCCCTAGTGAGAGAATGAATAACAAGATTGACTCTCTATAGCCTATGTTATGGCTGACACACTAGAACTGGAGCAAAGGCCATGTCATATCTCCTCAACCTTGGTTTGTTGTTAAGAGCCACTGAGGAGACTGTAGCCTAGTGTCTGGGCTGTAGCTAGTTTACTAGTTGATCATATTAAACTAGTCAAGGCTATCAAGAGATAGAATATGTATTTCAACACAGATCTATAATGACATAGGGCGGCTGAGTGGCGCAGTGGGCAAGGCGCTCGCCACTAACGCAGGAGACGCTGGTATCGAGCCCAGCTCTCGGTGTTGCTACCGGCTGGCCAGTCGTTCATACTAACACAATTGGCAGTGTTAGAGGGTGGGAAAGCCGGTGGGTGGGGATTGGACGTTGTGGACAGCGACTCCTACAGGTCGGTTGGGTGGCGCCGGTACGGCGGAAACAGGAAGTAGCGGGGGCAGCGTGAGCCTCCCACGCGTTACTCCTCGCCACTGAGAGATCGGGCTGTTGCGGTGAAAAGATGCGACAGGCTGCCTCCTCGTGTACCGGAGGGGACACGTGATGCAAGGCTTCTATCCTCACTACAGCCGACCAGTGGGAGGCATAGTCTAGCAATGTTCAAGACAGGGGAGGGGAGAATTGGAAACACGAAATTGGGATGGGAGAAAAATAGAAAATGGGGAGAAAAAGTCGATAAAAAAAAAAAAATCTATAATGACATGATAATATTTCTATCACACAACCATTCCTAAATTCCTAAAAAAAAATATTAAGTTTGAGAACCCCTGATCTACATGCTCCACAGAGTCTACACACACCTGGAGACGCCATCACCTACATGCTTCACAGAGCCTACACACACCTGGAGAGACCATCACCTACATGCTCCACAGAGCCTACACACACCTGGAGAGACCATCACCTACATGCTCCACAGAGCCTACACACACCTGGAGAGACCATCACCTACATGCTCCACAGGGCCTACACACACCTGCAGAGACCATCAACTACATGCTCCACAGGGCCTATACACACCTGGAGAGACCATCACCTACATGCTCCACAGAGTCTACACACACCTGGAGAGACCATCACCTACACACCTGGAGAGACCATCAACTACATGCTCCACAGGGCCTACACACACCTGGAGAGGCCATCACCTACATGCTCCACAGAGCCTACACACACCTGGAGAGGCCATCACCTACATGCTCCACAGAGCCTACACACACCTGGAGAGACCATCATCTACATGCTCCACAGAGCCTACACACACCTGGAGAGACCATCACCTACATGCTCCACAGAGCCTACACACACCTGGAGAGACCATCACCTACATGCTCCACAGAGCCTACACACACCTGGAGAGACCATCACCTACATGCTCCACAGGGCCTACACACACCTGGAGAGACCATCACCTACATGCTCCACAGAGCCTACACACACCTGGAGAGACCATCACCTACATGCTCCACAGAGCCTACACACACCTGCAGAGACCATCACCTACATGCTCCACAGAGTCTACACACACCTGGAGACGCCATCACCTACATGCTCCACAGAGTCTACACACACCTGGAGACGCCATCACCTACATGCTCCACAGAGTCTACACACACCTGGAGACGCCATCACCTACATGCTCCACAGAGTCTACACACACCTGGAGAGACCATCACCTACATGCTCCACAGGGCCTACACACACCTGGAGACGCCATCACCTACATGCTCCACAGAGTCTACACACACCTGGAGAGACCATCACCTACATGCTCCACAGGGCCTACACACACCTGCAGAGACCATCACCTACATGCTCCACAGAGTCTACACACACCTGCAGAGACCATCACCTACATGCTCCACAGAGTCTACACCAGGGTTTCCGTTAGAAAAAATTGTTGCCGGTCTCCGTGACCTGCAAGATTTCAATCTACCGGACAAATGAGATTAATTCCGGTCATAGTTTATTGAGCTTTAAAACAATTGATATAGGCTATATAAAGAATGTCATCCTCAAGGCATGTAGATTTATAATATTATTACTTAAAACGAGGCTACTTTTGCGTATAGTCATTAATATATTCCAAATAAAATAAGTCCCTCGATACTCCGTGCTGCTGCTGACTTGAAATAAAATAGACCGCGTATGTGGGCAGTCGGTCCGACACTAAACAGCAGTCTGTTATAATCACATTTTTATGAGCTAACGAATTCCGTTATATTTGACATTTGTATTAATTATATCAAGCGAAGAACTGAGAAATTTTGCAGAGAGAGACGGCAACATTATCGTGGGTTTGCGTGATGTATATCTCCACCTCCCAACGACTTGGTGCTGGTCATAATGTCCGGTGAAAACAACTCCCTCCAAGCACAACTTGACCACCCGAACCGTACCAAAACAGGCCAAAATTAAATAGCCCATGCGACGAACGATTCATTACATTCGTTTCATCGTTGCTCCACCAAGCAGCCGGTCCAACAATGAAAGCTGTTATCAGCGCGAGCCGGCCGCAGTTAGTTTGCAAGAAGCATCCAGCTGCAGACCCGCAGAGCAGCTTTCCAGGTCTGGGGACCGCACTGTGCCAGCAAAGCTGGTGGGTTCTGTGGGTCTGCAGCTGCATGCCTTCCGCAAATCCAGCAGCAAGCTCTCGCTGAGCGAAGCAACGACAACAAACGCAATGATTGTTTCGTTCATCGCATAGGCCACCCAACTCCAGCCCATCCAAATACAATTCAAATAATCAAACTGTGCCCAGAGAGAACTATTTTCACCGGACACTATGACCGGAGAGATTAAATATGTCGGACTTCAACAGATTTTGCCGGTCAAATACCGGTAATTACCGGCTAACGGAAACGCTGCTACACACACCTGGAGAGACCCCACAGCTCAGTCAGTATCATGTTTTTTAATTACCCCCCAGCCTCTGCGACTAGCGGAGAAGCTCACAGCGACGCGGCTGGACCGAGGCCAGTCTGTAGCCACCCGTGTCCTTTTCTTCACTGTGGTCATGCTGGGAGTCAAGCTGGGCAAACTAGAGGTGGTGGCAGAGAGGGGCATGAGGAGAAAGCTGGACGCTAATAAACTGGAAAATCCCTCCCAGGAGCTAGCCAAGATGAGGAGCACGTTCAGCCCCCCCCCCCCCCCCCCCCACGACACACTGCCTCGGCCGGTCCTTCATGCCAGGAGCCATTAGGCTCCAGAAGAACCGTGGGGGCGCCGACTGCTGCCAACGGCTGGAGAACTAACAGCTGGAGAACTAACAGCTGGAGAACTAACAGCTGGAGAACTAACAGCTGGAGAACTTCAGAGAACTGTTAGGACGGTCTGACTCTTAACCCTTTCACTACCACACTACCAAAGGGTTAACCTTTCCACGGCGACACTACAGAAGGTTAACCCTTTCACTGCCACACTACAGACGGTTAACCGTCTGTAGTGTGGTAGTGAAGGGGTTAACCGTCTGTAGTGTGGTAGTGAAGGGGTTAACCTTCTGTAGTGTGGTAGTGAAAGGGTTAATTGCCATTATGCTACCAACATATATAACATGTATACTATTATTACTATATATTAGGGATGTCCCGATCCGATCACGTGATTTTGACCATGTTCACGTCTTAAACTCATACTGAGGCCTTAGTTTTGGTTTTAAATTGCATATCATAATCATCATTCAGTTTTTTCGGTTGCAATTCCGGTTACAATGCCTCGCTTGAATAACGTGATCCAAGGCTTGGTCCTCACTGCAGCCGACCAGTGGGAGGCATAGTCTAGCAACGTTCGAGACAGGGGAGGGGAGAATTGAAGGGAGAATTGGTGAGGCGAAATTGGGATGGGAGAAATTTTTTTTTTTTTTTTATTTATTTTTTTTTATATATATATCGGATCAAGAATGATCGGTATCGGTAGATAGTTACTCAAAATCACATGATCGGGAGCAAAAAATGTGTTCCTACTATATATACCACTATATATACCATGTATATTATTATTATTATTATAATTATAATTATTGATCGAATATATACAGCCTTTCTACTAGTATTATTATTAATATTATTATTATGTTCTACTTTTTTCCTGCCTGTATCTCCCCTCCCCCTCCCCATTATTGATACGGCACCTGAATCTCTCCGAGGGGATCAATAAAGGAACACTGGACCCCACATTGTTATCCCGTTCACGATGAAGGCTGACAGACTGACACGTCAGCCATGTTTTTAGATCAGGCCGAGTAGAGGAGAGATCTTTGACCTTTGACCTGAGGAGAGCGCTGCACCCCCCCCCGCCCCCCCGCCCCCCCATCTCTCCTCCTTGACCGACAGCGTCCAGTATTCCAAGTTGCCCGCCTCGCTCCATGTAGAGCGGGAGAGACTCTCACTTCAAAGACTGCAATGTGAGAGTTCCTGGATATGTTTTTAAAATGCACATAATAAACAGGTGAAGGTGAGATTGGGAAGATTTCTGCAGACATGCTTCACACCACACTCGGAAATACTGCTGTTGCATATAATGTACGGAGAGATTGGTCATGACTGGGAAATCCAATTGGAGTTGGTATAACTGTTGTAACTTAATAGGTCAGGTTACATGATTAATGTTGAGTTATATTTCATATATGTTAATATGGATTATTATTAGGTATGTCCGATATTATCGGCCTACTGATATTATCGGCCGATATCGGCATTAAAATGTGATATCGGAAAATATCGGTATCCAAATTTTTTATAATTTTTTTACATTTCTAGAACCTTTATTTACCCAAGCAAGTAAGAACAAATTCTGATTTTATTTATTGTCAAAAGTATGCATAATGTTGTGTTAATTCCACAGCAAGAGATATGTAATGTTAATTACCTGAAATTATTACGTTTTTTTGGGGGGAAACCCTGCATATATCGGTATCGGTTGATATCGGTATCGGAAATTAAGAGTTGGACAATATCGGTATAGGTAAAAAAGCCAATATCGAGCATCCCTAATTATTATTTACATTTTAAAGCAAGGTTGGAATAGTGTTGTTAGTAGAAATACAAGTCCCAGAATGCCTTGCGCCTAGTAACCAGCTGTGTCCGATTATATTGATTGAGGTAGGTGAACTAGAGAAATGTAATGTGCGCCGGTAAACTTCTATATAAAGGACACTTTAATATTATAACCCGACGTTTGGACAATCCATTATTTGGAAAGTAATTATTCTACAATAACGCCATAGGGTTACACTTGCACAGCAGCCAGGTGATGTTGGTATATTCCCAGCATATACTACTAAGAGTTCTTCTTAAGTTAAGAAGGAAAAGTGGATTTTAAACTTAAGAGTAAGACTATAGACGGGGGAAATAAAATTCTTTGTACTAGACTGCAGTGACCCACAACGCTTCCATTAAGCAATGTACATAAGATCAACAGCAAAGCACTCAGAGAGGTAGTTCACAAAGGGCTGAAGGCGCTGTGGTTTGGAAAGGGGTGACCGCTCCAAGTTCAAGGTTATTTCACACACATGGCACTTTTATAAGACCGAAATACTAGAGTATTTACACAGCGACTACAAGATAGATATTTAAAAAGAACACACGCAAACAATAATACATTAAAACATACATTCTACTAATAGGTTGGCAGCGTTTAGAGGTGTCGTTAGGAATGGGACGGGTGATTTTCTGTATCTTTTCCGGTCTCATTCTGGGGTTGAGGGCCCTGGAACCAGGGATGGGACACAACAGTAACCCAAGGGCTCTTGGAGATTCATCCAGGTTCACTTTCAGTTACGATATTCGCTTCCAGTTCCCACCATCATGAAAACAAGATAATCGAAATAAACCACGTATGCCATGTTGCTCTCATTTTGTCTTGTAAATGCAGCGCACCCTTCCTGCTCACAGCCCCCCCCCCCCCCCCCCCCCCCCCCCCCCCCTCATGCTGAGGGAGCCATGGCCGCGGGTTCCTCCAGTTACTTGAAAAGGCAGCCCTTTGGTCGAGAAGAAGAGGTCAAACTAATTAAATCTTCGCCATATGATGTAATCGAGTAATGGTGTTTAATAATCGTGATTATGATTTTGCCATAATCGAGCAGCGCTAATTCATGGTATAACCAGTAACTGGCCACTGGGAGGCGCTCCGCACTCAGCAGCACCCGTTCCTCCGGCCGGCCTTGAACCGCGAACCCTCCGCTCGCCAGAACCAACGCGGCCGCGGCACCGCTAACACCACGGTGCTGATCCAGTCCGCCATCTGATAGGAGTCTAGTTCCCATCCAGTCCGCCATCTGATAGGAGTCTAGTTCCCATCCAGTCCACCATCTGATAGGAGTCTAGTTCTCATCCAGTCCACCATCTGATAGGAGTCTAGTTCTCATCCAGTCCACCATCTGATAGGAGTCTAGTTCTCATCCAGTCCGCCATCTGATAGGAGTCTAGTTCTCATCCAGTCCACCATCTGATAGGAGTCTAGTTCTCATCCAGTCCACCATCTGATAGGAGTCTAGTTCTCATCCAGTCCACCATCTGATAGGAGTCTAGTTCTCATCCAGTCCGCCATCTGATAGGAGTCTAGTTCTCATCCAGTCCGCCATCTGATAGGAGTCTAGTTCCCATCCAGTCCGCCATCTGATAGGAGTCTAGTTCCCATCCAGTCCGCCATCTGATAGGAGTCTAGTTCTCATCCAGTCCGCCATCTGATAGGAGTCTAGTTCCCATCCAGTCCGCCATCTGATAGGAGTCTAGTTCCCATCCAGTCCGCCATCTGATAGGAGTCTAGTTCTCATCCAGTCCACCATCTGATAGGAGGCTAGTTCCCATCCAGTCCGCCATCTGATAGGAGTCTAGTTCTCATCCAGTCCGCCATCTGATAGGAGTCTAGTTCCCATCCAGTCCGCCATCTGATAGGAGTCTAGTTCTCATCCAGTCCGCCATCTGATAGGAGTCTAGTTCCCATCCAGTCCGCCATCTGATAGGAGGCTAGTTCTCATCCAGTCCGCCATCTGATAGGAGTCTAGTTCTCATCCAGTCCACCATCTGATAGGAGTCTAGTTCTCATCCAGTCCACCATCTGATAGGAGGCTAGTTCCCGTCCAGTCCGAGTCTAGTTCAGGAGGCAAAGCAAAACTATTCTTATGACAAAGACTATTAACGGGCGAGTTCATTATAGAACAATGTAAGAGAAGAAGAAGAAAGAGAACAACGTTTCACCCCAAAACTGCCGTTCATCGGTGCGTGAATGAAGAGTTTAATTTCACCGGGGCGCCTCATCGACAGGTTATCACAGTGACAGAAGGAGAATGGTTATTCTCTGCCGTTAATGGCTGTGCTACCGAGGGGAATGGGGAAGTGTAATAACACAGATTTATCGGCACAGCCGGTTCCACTCTGCGTTAAGTCGGTTCTAAATGGAGTTTTTTTTCATATTATTCCAAAATGACAAATCCACCGTTTACAAAAAGGTGACGTCTTCTTTTACACGATTATTACAGGCATAAAACTTACTACAGAACCCTAACAGAGAATCGTCCGTATTGGGTATCTTCACCGTTATTGGATATCTTCACTCTTTTGTTTACCAAACTTTTTAACATTTTGAAGTATGAGTTTGTTTCTTTGGAATATAGTTGGGACTTGGGAATGATAAACGAGAGATAACGCTCACTTTCCAGTGTGTTTTGGAACAAACCGCTTAAATTAGGCTGTTAACGTTGGCTAAGCTGTAGGGGGCTATTATGGGCCACGTAATACAGTTGTAGTCAGTGTTGTAGTTACTCGAGTCCTGGACTGATTTTCAGGACTCGTGACTCGACTTGGACTCGAGCGTTGTTGGCTGCATTTGAACTCGGAAGGTGCAGACCGAGGACTCGGACTTGTTAATTGATAAATAGTTATTTATTAAAAAAAAGTGTAATAGGCCCCAATCATTTGACATAAGATAGTGTGATGGCTATATTAATACGTAACATCATTTCATTTTGTGCAAGGGCAGACACGTGTGTGCCACCCACATGTGGATTCACGTCGATACCCTCATGTTCAGCACTTAAGATGCCTAAAGAGACGATACCCTCATGTTCAGCACTTAAGATGCCTAAAGAGACGATACCCTCATGTTCAGCACTTAAGATGCCTAAAGAGACGATACCCTCATGTTCAGCACTTAAGATGCCTAAAGAGACGATACCCACATGTTCAGCACTTAAGATGCCTAAAGAGACGATACCCTCATGTTCAGCACTTAAGATGCCTAAAGAGACGATACCCTCATGTTCAGCACTTAAGATGCCTAAAGAGATGATACCCTCATGTTCAGCACTTAAGATGCCTAAAGAGACGATACCCTCATGTTCAGCACTTAAGATGCCTAAAGAGACGATACCCTCATGTTCAGCACTTAAGATGCCTAAAGAGACGATACCCTCATGTTCAGCACTTAAGATGCCTAAAGAGACGATACCCTCATGTTCAGCACTTAAGATGCCTAAAGAGACGATACCCTCATGTTCAGCCATTAAGATGCCTAAAGAGACGCCCCGAATCGTGCGCTTTGCTTACAAGTAGGGATGCTCGATATTGGCTTTTTTACCGATACCGATATTCCGATATTGTCCAACTCTTAATTTCCGATACCGATATCAACCGATATCAACCGATACCGATATATGCAGGGTTTCCCACCCCAAAAAACGGAATAATTTCAGGTAACTAATCATTTCACTGGATATATATATAACAAATATTGTTATTGTTTTTTTTCTTTTTTTAAACCGATACCGATATTTTCCGATATCACATTTTACTGCCGATATCGGCCGATAATATCGGTCGGCCGATAATATCGGACATCCCTACTTACAAGGCTTTTACATCAAATTGCAGCTGGAGCACTGCTAGATGTTCGATATGTAAACTAACTGTTGAAGAGAAGACCGGGACAACCTCAAACTTCAACAGATCATCTGTGGAGTGGACTCAACCTTGATGACTTGGACTCGGACTAGGGTAATAATGGGGACTCGACTCTGACTCGAGCTCTTCTTTGGTGACTCGGACTCGAACACTGTGGGGACTCGAGATTTGGTGACTCGACTACAACACTGGTTGTAGTGTTTAACCCTTTGGTAGTGTGGCAGTGAAAGGGTTAAACGCTCCTCACACATAACGAGCGGTGGGGGGGGGGGGGGGGGCAGGGGTGAAGGAAGAGGCCACCAGGCTGGAGGGTTATTCCCACTGAGGAGGACCGTCGTTATATACAGCTGGTCTATATGTCTGTCTGCGCGTGTCTCTCTCTCTCTCACTCTGTCTCTCTCTCTCTCCCTCCCTATCTCTCTCTCTCTGTGTATCTCTCTCTCTCTCTCCCTCCCTATCTCTCTCTGTGTGTCTCTCTCTCCCTCCCTATCTCTCTCTCTCTGTGTGTCTCTCTCTCTCCCTCCCTATCTCTCTCTCTGTGTGTCTCTCTCTCCCTCCCTATCTCTCTCTCTCTCTGTGTGTCTCTCTCCCTCCCTATCTCTCTCTCTCTCTCTGTGTGTCTCTCTCTCTCCCTCCCTATCTCTCTCTCTGTGTGTCTCTCTCTCCCTCCCTATCTCTCTCTCTCTCTGTGTGTCTCTCTCTCCCTCCCTATCTCTCTCTCTCTCTCTGTGTGTCTCTCTCTCCCTCCCTATCTCTCTCTCTCTGTGTGTGTGTGTCTCTCTCTCTCTCTCCCCCTCCCCGATTGGCCAACTGTCTGTGCATGTCTGTCTAAACCTGTATGTGTCTAATTTCCGGTCTGTCTGTCTGTGTGTCTAACCCGGTCTGTCTGTGTTTGTCTGTGCCCAATGTTCGGCCCGTCTAACTTCCCGTCTGTATTTGTCGTTGTCTAAAGGTCTCGCTGAGCAGCACGGAAGCTCCTATTCTTTTAGCCCAACAGTTAAGCAGATTATCCATGATGCTAGCGGTCCTGGGGAGGCTGCTCTTAGCACTGAGGGCTGTCATTACACAGTGACATGTGTCACCAAATGCACATAGAGGATTTATACTGTCAACTGTGCAGTTTATTTATTCCAGCCGAGCTTGAGGACCAGCTCCATGTTTCCCATACATTAATAATAATACATTAATAATAATGCATTAATAATGTCCACGGTGTTTCCCCGCTACCCTACTGCCTGTTGCAACCTGCCACCAATAACCTGCAAACCTGTGGGAAACACTGCGACCTCTTGCAACCCGTCTGTCTGGAAGTCTGTATGTGTATGCATGTCTCTCTCTCTCTGTCCATCTCTCTGTCCCCCTCTCTGTCCGTCTGTCTGTCTCTCCGACCACGTCCACAGAGAGAGTCTGGCCTCCTAAACGCTCCGGATATGAGCCGAGATCCTTTTCATTTCCTCCGTCCACTGGACCCCCCCCCCCCCCCCGCCCAAACACACACACCCCTAAAATACCACTGCCCCTCGCTGTGTATATTACCTGAGTGTGTATGTGTGTGTGTGTGTGAGAGGAGAGTCTTTGTCCTCCGAGGGGAGACTGAGAAGGACCCACTTCCTGTGTCAAATTGCTTCTCACATTCCACACTCTCTCTCGATCCCCCCCACCCCCCTCTCTCTCTCTATTTTCTCCTTCCCTCCCTCTTTCTCTGTCTCTCTCTCTCTTTCTCCAATCTCTCTATGGGGGACTTTGTCTGTCTCTGAAGCACAGAACACTGATTCATTCCCCAGAGTTGAACACGATCCTCAAACACACACCACTTCTCTCCAACACACACAGTCAGACACACACACACCTACACACACACACACACACACGCTCTACAAGGAGAGCACAGGCCCGCGAGAACATCTTGGCATGAAAAACACACTATTTTTAAGCCCACACACAGACAGATGGACAGTCGGTGCTCTCATGAAGTCGGATGGACACACCACCACTACACACACACACGTGCGCGCAAATTCAGCCTCCGTGGGACACACACACGCCACAGATGTCTGTGGGAAAATCAGGCTCCATCTAAATTCGCATCTCAGCAGGATATGACATCACGCCCTCCATATCACAGGAAATACCAACATAGACCATCGACTGGGGATCGCTCATTAAACCAGGACACACATACACATGTATAGGCTACAGATCAGATACACACACAGACACACACATGTATAGGCTACAGATACACACACAGACACACACATACACACGTATAGGCTACACGTACACACATAGGCTACACAGATGATACACACACATATACACACACACGTATAGGCTACACAGATACACACACATAGGCTACACAGATACACACACGTATAGGCTACACAGATACTCACACATAGGCTACACAGATACACACACGTATAGGCTACACAGATACTCACACATAGGCTACACAGATACACACACATAGGCTACACAGATACACACACATAGGCTACACAGATACACACACTTAGGCTACACAGATACACACACGTATAGGCTACACAGATACTCACACATAGGCTACACAGATACACACACATAGGCTACACAGGCTGCGGTTACATGGTGACTTTTAATTCCGAATTATAACTTCGGAATCAAATCATTCGGATGTAAAAAAAAATCATGCGAGTTTACATGTCAAATCTTAATTCCGACAAGGTGTTTACATGAAAGTCACTGTCTAATCGGGAGTTTTCGAGTCATCGTAAGGTTTGGGGTTGGGAAGGCTTCTGATTGGGTAAACGTAAACAGGATGTTAACGTCATTACGTTTACCAGAAGTAAACAAACCAGCTGCGACCGGTATTCTCAGCTACTGTGCTAGCGTACCAAACAACATTAACCAGACTCTCGGTGTGTCTATTCTGCTAACGTTAAAGGCCTCTAAATGCTACAGCAACTTCAAAGCAACTGCACCACAACATCGACAAAGCAAAGGTGTTGCAGGCCTTTATGCTTCTGCAACATCGACGCACAGCCTATGTAACATTGTACCCCGTATGTAGCAACCCATTGATAACAAGCAGACAAATAAGCATAATTTTTACTTCCGGGCGGGGGGTTTCAAATAAAAGCGACGTCTAAAAGCACCGTAAATACGTTTATTCTTTACAATATCTAACGTTATACGAACCTAAACGAATCTAAAGTTAGTTTAGGTTCGTGTTAACGTTAGATAATGTACAAAATAAACCTATTTACGGTGCTTTTAGACGTCGCTCTTTTATTTTGAAATCCCCCGACGGAAGTATTATAGTGTCTGTTGCTAGCAGCTTGACTTTTGCCGGCCGGTTGGCCGGTTCTGTGCTTTTTCTAGCTAACGTTACCATTAGTTTCCAAAGGAGAGGAGAGAAAGACCGCGGCTCACATGCAGCTCAAACTACCTGTTGGAATAAATTAATTGATTGATGTTTAACTTGTCCCTGTGTGTGTACAGTCATTTCGACTAGCAAACGTTGTATCTAACGTTACCTCAGGATACCATTGTATTTAGTTGGTTAGCTATGTAGCTATTTTGTGGATAGCATTTTGTATAGCATCAATACTAGCTGGCTGGCTACAGCTTTATTTACTAAATTATGGAGGCTTTTTAATCGTCAAGGTAAGAGAGGATTTGTCATGATCAACTGAAGGCGTATGCTATGGAACAATATGTGCCCCTGTTCGCGATCATCTATGTGTACTGTAGCCTATGCGCGATCATGCGCAGAAAGACCGGGGGGAACTAATTCCGAAAAAGCGTTTACATGGACAGAAAAAGCTTTAATTCGGAATGATAAACGGAATAAACCGGCCACTTACATCGGAATGGATTTTATTTCGGAATGGCCATTTTCATTCGGAATTAAGTATTTTCAGATGTTTACATGATAACTTTAAATAGGATTTAACGTTAATTCCGAATGAAAAGGGGAATAAACTGTCCATGTAAACGCAGCCACAGATACACACACATAGGCTACACAGATACACACACACACGTTCAGTCGGCCAGTTAGTTGCTGGATGGAACCAAAGAAAGACTGCAGTACCAGCAGTGTGTGTGTGTGTGTGTGTGTGAGTGAGTGTGTGTGAGTGAGTGAGTAAGTGTGTGTGTGTGAGAGTGAGTAAGTGTGTGTGTGGCACACCTGCCTCCATCTGTAGCTAAAGTCAGATTAGCTCAGTCAGAGGCCAAGGATCGTTGGCCTCAATTGCAACCGACTGTGTGTGTGTGTGTGCCACTTTAAGTCTACTGAGGTCATCTGCCTGTATGTCTCTCTACACCTAATCACAGTGTAGAGGTAGAAGAGAAGAGCAGAGCAACTCTCCGTAAAACGGCTTTCGAGAATTTGTCATAATATTATATAATTATCTCTCCACTATTTGTACATCAAACAGATGGTATTTGACTTGATTCAACGACGCCCCTTCCTCCTTCCCTCGCGGTCCGGATAAATCGGTAACGGAAGGCGGGGGGCGCGTGCAGCACGGCTTGGGGGCTTCGCGCGCTCTTTAATCAGCTCCCCTCTCTCCTCGCTATTCCCGATGACATCATTCCATCCCTCGCGCACACTGCATCGCGGTTCCCTACCCCACCCCTCTGTACACACACACACACACACACAGGACTACTAACGGGAGATGATGCTGCCCCGGGCGGGGGGTCTGTCCCCCTGCCTCGCCGGACAGGGCCAGAGGAGGAAACCCCCTATAGTAGTAGGTCAACCGGTCAGGCAAGCATTAACCCCCCCCCCCGCTACCGGAGCCATGTACCCGGTTAATGAAGTCGTTATAGCCGCCGCAGTACGACTCTGGAGCCCAAATTATCGGCGGCAGGATGCGAGCTGATGAAGCAGACACACCACATAGCGGGCACCGAACAAAAGACCCGTAATCAAGCTTAATTAAGAGATTACCCGCTAATTACTGTGTGTCACACACACACACACACCGGGAGTCGAGGGGGACACGGCCTGCCTATAAATAATACCACAATAATAAACCACGACTCTGACTCTGAGACACAAAGGCTGCACGGGGGTGGGGGGGGGGGGGGCGGTCGAATAATAATGTGGCTCGAGTCTGACCACCAGCAGCTCCAGAACACACACAAGAGTCACCGGTACCGTCTCGTTAACCCTTCCACTGCCACACTACAGAAGGTTAACCCTTTACTATCACACTACCGACGGGGGGGGGGTTACCCGTCTGTAGTAGTGTGATAAGTAAAGGGTTAACCGTCTGTAGTGTGGCAGTGGAAGGGTTAAACCAGTTGGTGGTAGTGAAAGAGTTAACGAGACGGTTGGAGCCTCTTTTTTTAACCCTTTCACTGCCACACTACAGACGTTAACCCTTTCACTACCACACTACAGAAGGTTAACCCTTTCACTACCACACTACAGAAGGTTAACCCTTTCACTACCACACTACAGACGGTTAACCATTTCACTACCACACGTCTGCAGAAGGTTAACCCTTTCACTACCACACTACAGACGATTAACCCTTTCACTACCACACTACAGAAGGTTAACCCTTTCACTACCACACTACAGACGGTTAACCCTTTCACTACCACACGTCTGCAGAAGGTTAACCCTTTCACTACCACACGTCTGCAGAAGGTTAACCCTTTCACTACCACACTACAGAAGGTTAACCCTTTCACTACCACACTACAGAAGGTTAACCCTTTCCTATCACACTAGTACCAACGGCAGTGGTGTGGGTGGCAGTGAATGGGTTAACAATAAAGCAACACACACACAATGCCTAGTAAGGCTCTATATATATATTCTATATATTATGTCTCCGGTGGCTAAAAAAAGGGGGCTCGTCACACAGAGACAATGCAGCACAAAGGTCCCTCTCTCTCTCCGTCTCCGCGGAGCTGCTTACCGAGGCGGTGTGAGCGAGCAGCGCGGCCAGCAGCGCCAGTCGGACCGGCAGCTCCATGCTCCCGGTGCTGCCTCCTTCACGGGGGGGCGGGGGGACAGAAGCGCGTCTCCCGGTGTGTCCGCCGTATATAGTGTCCACTTCAGAGCGCAGCGCCGCTATACCATCCAGCCCGGCGCGTCGCGTTATTAATCCTCCCTTCTCTCAAGAACAACACCGCTCCTATACTCCGGTAACCGAGACCAATGAACCGGGGGGGAGATTCCGCCAGGCCTCTTCTCTCTCTCTCTCTCTCTCCGTCTCCTTTCTTGTGCTCCTCCAGACCTGATAGATTTACTACCGAGAGACCTTGGCTCTCTCTCTCTCTCTCTCTCTCTCTCTCTCTCTCTCTCTCTCTCTCTCTCTCTCTCTCTCTCTCCTCTCTCTCTCTCTCTCTCTCTCTCTCTCTCTCTCTCTCTCTCTCTCTCTCTCTCTCTCTCTCTCTCTCTCTCTCTCTCTCTCTCTCTCTCTCTCTCTCTCTCTCTCTCTCTCTCTCTCTCTCTCTCTCTCTCTCTCTCTCTCTTCTCTCTCCTCTCTCTCTCTCTCTCTCTCTCTCTCTCTCTCTCTCTCTCTCTCTCCTCCCCCTCTCTCTCCGTTGAGAGCAGGATGTTCCGTATGGCGACGCTGCTGCTTGGCCCAGGAGTCTGGCAGAAGGAGTGTGTGTGTGTGTGTGTGGGGGGAGGGGTCTCTCCAGAGGCGAGGCGAGGATGCCCCCTGCAGTCCGTCTAGGCACCCGCAGCCCCCACACCCCCTCACTCACTCACACACACGCGCGCACACACACACACACACGTACACACACCAGACACACATACAGTGCACACACACACATACAGTACACACACATACAGTACACACACACACACACAGTACACACACATACAGTACACACACACACACATACAGTACACACAGTACACACACATACAGTACACACACACACATACAGTACACACACCAGTACCACACACATACAGTACACACACACACATACAGTACACACACACACATACAGTGCACACACACACACGAGGTAGGGCACATTCCACACTCCACCGGGCTTCATTCATCACTGAGCCAGAGCCCAAACTATAAAGCTGCGCCCCAGGAGGTTGTGTTTTTGGTTCTGCGCTCAGGTGCGGTTCCGGTAGGTAGCACAGCCATTCATCTCCTGTATATAGAGACCGTTTAACAAAGCCATAAGAGCAGACTCCCACTCCTAAACACCCTCCCGGTGTTTCCCCTTCAAAATAAACCACCATGTCCACTCTCAACTGGTTCCAACTTCTATATTAAGGCTGGGCAGGTAAGAGCGCATTCCCCCCTGGGAGGGAGATCCCGCCATTTTGTTCTCACCTGAGAGGCAGTGATGATGGACAGATGTCGTTTTAACCTCGACGTGTTTTCTGAATCGTTGGTCATCATGGACGTCTGTGTGCAGGGTGGGGAAATTAACAGCGAAAAGCTGGTAGATTCTGGCCACGACTGGGGCTTCCTCTGCCAGTCACACTGGCAGGTAAACAACCACCACTACTTGAAAGCTCTTTTCTATTCTAGAAAATCATTTGGCTGGAAAAAATAGTCAAAGTATCCAGTGGATTTGAAACAATAACTCACTGTGTGGCTGGTGGAAATGTAACAGGGTAGGGTTCAAAACACTCCAAATTCAATTCATTCGGGAAGTGGGCTTTGCTTTACATGCAAATGCTGAAAAACCTTTGGCACAAAACATTTCCATTGACCACAAACCCATTGACCAGTAAATGAGAACGAATGTTCCATCATCAAACAAGTGTAAAGGAATTTATTTTTTATATTTTGAGCTGGTTGTGCATTGATCCCAAACCTGGTATTTAGACTAGTTGCCTTCCAAAAGAAGATGTTATTATAACCCAATCACCATGTTCCATCAGCCTAAAACATTTAAGAACCTGCACACTATTTTTCTAATACAAATTTACTGAACTTACTTACCCATCAGGCTGGATACACTTGTCTAGTATATCCACATTGGAACACACGATCGGATGTGTCTTGCCATTAAAGGACCCAGGACGCCTATCGCAAAGAGTAGGGGGTTCCCCGACGTTCCTGGCCGAATTCCCAATCAGGTCTCTGACATCAAGGCCACCTAATCATCCCTCTCCCCCCTTAATTGGCTGATATCAATCCGTCTCCTGAGCCGTTCAGCCATTGTGTAGTGTGATGTGTGCCGGGTGCCAGTGTATGACAGTCATTGTGTGATGTGTGCCGGGTGCCAGTGTATGGTAGTCATTGTGTGATGTGTGCCGGGTGCCAGTGTATGGTAGTCATTGTGTGATGTGTGCCGGGTGCCAGTGTATGGTAGTCATTGTGTGATGTGTGCCGGGTGCCAGTGTATGGTAGTCATTGTGTGATGTGTGCCGGGTGCCAGTGTATGGCAGCCATCGAGCCTGTAGCCCAAGGTTGGGTGCTACCAGTGGTGGTGAAGGAGGCTAATTCTTCATTGTGGGGAGCGCTTTGAGTGTCTAGAAAAGTGCTATATAAATGTAATGATGGTTCATCAATACTTCTCACCCACCACTCTGACTGCCAGTCATCAGGTCAGCAGCTCCTAAACCCCTAGTCTCAGCCGGTAGTGGGCCCCACACGGCTAGGGCTACATTTATGCGATAAATGTATGGAACTTTTTTCAAACGTTAATATCTGCTCACATACAGTATTTGAAATCACATGAAATTATAAAATTTTGTGGTGGAAAATATGTTTCATCCTATTACATAATTTGTACAGCTTACTGGGCCCATTAGTAAATACATATTCTCTGTACAGCCTTGACTACTTAATATAGTTCACTAGTATACAGCTGACACTAGGGTGACAGTCTTAACAGTATTCTTAAAACAACGACCAAGGCTCAGGACAGCTTGACTTAGATATGACACGTCCAAGAAGAATCACATCTTGTTCTTTTCTTGTTATTAGTCTTCATATCAGTCTTGTG
Organism: Notolepis coatsorum; assembly: GCF_963971535.1. NCBI lineage: Eukaryota > Metazoa > Chordata > Actinopteri > Aulopiformes > Paralepididae > Notolepis > Notolepis coatsorum. Next base: position 96,267,277 of record NC_140168.1, read on the forward strand.
CGAGACACGACAAAACCCCTAAACCCATCTTTTGTTTTCATTTGTAATTCCAGCTGGTATTTATTGTAAGTCTGACCACCAGAGTGCTTTCTCACTCGTGTTAGACTTGTCTCCGATTGTAAACTGACGATACTTTTCTATGGCCACATAAATAAACTGTTCTTTTTTATACAATTAGACTCATCTGAATTTCTAGTTCACGGTCTTGGCTCATTTAAAATGTTCCACAGCCATTTTCACGTCATTTTGTGTGAGATTTAGTAAAGGAACAGGTCAACCTTATGGGAAATGCACTTACGTAGTAGAAGATACCAATTTCCTCTCTTAACAGGCGCCCCCAAAAGTGGCAATTTTTAAACTTGAACTTGAGAACTGCATACTTTTTTTGCAAACCAATACTATACTTTATAGCACATGCATGAGCCTGGTCTCTTTTGAAAGATGACATTCTGAAGTTTCTGATACAATAAAGAAAATTAACTTTTAGTGCTAATGAAATAGAGTAACATAGGTCTGAACTTGAGTTGTAGAAAAACTTGTTACTAACGTTTTTCTGTAGTAGTTAGTAGTCCAGAATTAGTATTAAAAAAAAACTTGTGGCTGAAAAAACACACTGTGTTCTGAAGGATCAGATTAAACCGAATATATATATTTATTTATATATATATATTTAATTGTATTTGTATATCCCCTGATGTCCCTTGTGTATTCCTTGTACAATATGCATTGAATATCCCTTCTGGCCTGCTGAACATCCCATGGTAGTCTCCATTCTACCATTGGACGAGACCTTGGTGCCAGGTCGCCATACCCCTCAGACCAGGTTCGGTCGTGCCGCTCAACATGTATGGACAAGTCCTAGTTCCGCGTAGGAATATGTCTACCGCACCACTAATGGTACTATTTGTTCATAGTGCGTATATATACTGCGCTATTGAAGTGGAGCTTTCTTTTTAGTCCAGTTCCTTACCCTCCAACAGAGTGACAGACGCAAAAGCCTCCCCGCGAACCACGTGTGGGCAGTAAGGCCAATTCGGCCCAGTATCGGCATTGAGACATCGTGTATATTAATATTTGAATAGTCATATTTGGCACTATATCGTCGAGTTGGACGTATTCTATTAAGCTAATAATAGTCTATTCATATGTAGTGCCTCGTGCGGTAAGAGTTCTATAGTAATCAGCACCCCCATCGTTTCGGGCATCAGCTGGACGCTTATCCAGGGTGGTTGACCCCACGTGAAGCTGCACCCGAGGAGCTCCAGGCCAAAGAGCGAGTGGACCTGTATATTGGATTATTCTACCGACGACGGCTAGCCTTCCCCGGCTTGGATTATGCTTTGAGTACTTTGATTATTCTATGGATAAAGGCCAACACTGCGGTGTGTTGGAAATACCCCCCCCGGAGAGGACGACAGGTGAGAAGACGCTCTACACGACGAGGTCGCCTCACGTCTCTCCATCGTGGACCGGAGGACGCCGGCCACAGAGAGTCCAACTGCTTTCATCTGTGGATCGAGGATCGCTGGGCACCGGGTCGCACGACTGTGGGCTCTCCCAGGATACCCTCGGCCAGACGGGATACAGCCAGACTCTACCCCCCCCCCCTCCAGCTGTCCTACAAGCAGTCGGAACCTTCCCCTAGTGTATCCAGCTATATAATCATTCAAGTATCATTGCTATTGTTCCCTAAATATTCCAGGTTGTATATTTGCTTCCTGCGCAATCAGAGATTGGACATTCGATATTGATCTACCTACGAATACTCATTTGCCATAAAAGTGCATACTATTTCAAATCATAAATGTAATTAAGTGATCGTTGTACATACCCTTTGCTATGTATTATTATTAAACGCAGACTTTCGACTTGGTACATTTGTGTTGGATCCGTTTCATCAGGTGGGAGTGTTTATCATAATTATTTATACCTAGTACTGGGTGGCCAGAGTCTAAAGTACAAGAGGTAGTGGTAGTAAGTATCATATCTAACAATACAGTCAGGGAATTGTACCCCTCAGTTACAATTGGTCCTTCGAGCCGGAGGGTAATCAGTGTAATATTAATATAGTGTTATTAATATTAAAATGGCCTATGATGAACACTCCACGAAACGATCCTCCTAACCAACAACGCCCGCGGCGCAAACGACAGCTCCCTCAGTACCTAGAGGCTTACGCTGTCAGTCAACAACCTAGTCTTCTACCAACAGTAAACGCGGTAAAACTAGAAAGTAAAATTATGTCTAACCCTAACGACCAGGCTACCCCGACCATAGAGGCCCCTATGGGTTCTAACGTAACTGACCCAGCTCACGGTGGGGACCAGGGGGAACCAGACATGACTTTACACCCCGCCAATACCGAAGAAGTAGTCCCCGACGAGTCCCGGGAGGAAGACAACACTACCGAGAGAGAACTCGGCACGGAAGAAGATGAGGAGAGCACCGTGGAGATAGAGCTCCAAGACTCCGCACGGAGTACCCCAAGGGACGGCTCCCCTATACAACCGTCTTCTCCCAGCGAGGCAGAGAGGACACTACAGCAGGCATTCCTCGTCAGCCTGAAAGCCTCTACTGAACGCGATAGACTCCAGGGTGAACGCGATCGATTGCAGATACAGCAACGGAGCGAAGAAGAGCACATACGCCTGGAAATAAGACGCATTCAGATGTAAGAGAATATGGCAAGAGACCGGGCCGACGCCCAGCGCGCCGCCACCGGTGCCCAGAGAGAATCGGATCTCACCAAGCGCGAAGCCGAGCGCGACAGAGCACAAGCGCAACTAATAGAACAGCTGATCAGAAGGACAACACCCCCTCCCTCCACCAGAGGCTCCAGGAACTCGTCTAGACATCACTCCAGGGCGGCATCCCCTAGCCGAGTAAGCGACCCTGAACTTGACCAACAGACGAGGTTTATACCCCCCGCAGACCCCCTTCCCCAACCGGTCCAAGCGAGACCCAGCCACCGGGAAGGAGCAGCATACACTGCGGAGAGGCTAAATCAGAGACTACAAGCCCTGGATGACCTAACGGAAGACGAAGAGGAAGAGGAGGAGAACCACGCCCGACGACAGCACAGTACTCTACCGGACCAGGAGGTCCAGTACAGCCCAGGCTATACCCCCGCGGAGCTGCGCTACAGACCCCCGACGCTATTCACGGGTGAGCACGACGCACGACCCGCACCGAGGAACAGCACCTGGACCAGCGGGCCATGGTACACAGCCGGTACCAGCCCACGCCAAGGAGCAGGAGGAGACTCGCCTAGGAGGCCTCTCCCCCAACGCTCGCCGATGTATCAACAATCCGCGTCATACATTGGCACACCTATGGTACCAGACTTCACCCAGGAGAACCGGGCCCAGTATACGGAGCTCCGCATGTGTCTGGAGACAATGTTGGTGGATGTCATTGATGAACGCCATAAATACGCGATACTACTGAAGCATTTAAAGGTACCCCGCGCGCACAACATAGCGCTCGCCTACGCCACTTCCACGACCCCATACACCACAGCGCTGGTAGCGTTGGACCAGAGATATGGACGTATATGGGATTACGTGATCCAGGAGATCAGGCACATCGACCGCCTACCCCCAGCAATAGACAATCGAGCACTGGACGACCTGTCCATCAGAGTGCAGTCCCTGGTAGGGATGCTGGGAGCGCAGAGGGAAAAGGGTAGGCATGAACTATACGCCAACTCAAATGTAGAGAGGATCTTGGAGAAGCTACCGCCCGCCCGACAGGAGCGCTTTAGGCGGCAGAGAGACCACCGAGACCCTAATGGCCCCGAACCGAACCTCCTCGATCTAGCCGACTTCCTGGCGAGAGAAGTCAGCAGCTTACGGCTAGATACATTCGGACGGAGCACCCCTGGCTCCAGAGAAGGAACCAGGAGACTAAATGATGGAAGAAGATCGGTGACTGTCATGCACCAATCGGAGTCAGTGCCAAGCAGTAGGAGCCACAGTACCCCCTCAAGAAAGGAGAAGTGGAAGATAGTGTGCCCCTACTGTGAGAAAGAACACTGGCTGTCACAATGTGACTCATTCCCCAAGATGAATGCGGAGGAAGCGAGTCAATGGATAAAGTCCAACAGACGCTGTTTTCGCTGTGCGCGATCACACATGGCAGCCGAATGCCGCTTAAATAAAAAGTGCAGTCGGTGCGATGGAGCCCATCTGGACATACTCCACGACAGTAACAGACGGCGGCCTCCACCCGCACCATCAAGCAGCAAAGCAAGCGTCATGTACATCGACCCCGCCAGCAGCAGCGGAGCCAGAGTGCTCTTAAAGGTAGTCCGTGTGACATTGAGCTACCAGAATAAAGTCATGGACACTTACGCCGTCCTTGATGACGGGTCAGAGAAGACCCTTCTGCTCGCGTCCGCTGCGGCCCAGCTAGGGCTGCGGGGGAGCGAAAACCAAATGACAATTCGGACAATAAGAAGAGATTTGAAAACGATAAAGGGCGAGAATGTCTCATTCTCTATCGCAGCAAGCGGCCAGCCCGAGCGACGGTACAGGATTACAGACGCTTTCACCAGCCAAGAAATAGGACTCTCGCGGTACACATACCCCGTAGCCAAGCTGATGGAGAAATATGTACATCTACGCAAGCTACCGATCCCACTCATAGACGGTGCTACCCCGACACTGTTGATAGGCTCCGACCATGCAGACCTCATTGTCCCGATAGACCGGGTTCATACCGGACCCAGAGGCTGTCCTGCAGCAGTCGAGACCCGCCTAGGATGGACTCTCCAAGGCCCACTCGCCAAATCTCTCAACCGAACCACAGCCACTAGCTGTCTCCACTCCCGAGTCACAGAGGGAGACACCGCACTCCTGCAGCATGTAGAGAGGCTATGGACCTTAGAACAAATGCCCTTTAAGAACGAAAAGAAAGACATTCGCTCTAAAGACGACATCTACGCCATTAACCTCCTCGAGACGGGAACAAAGAGAGTCCCAGTCAGCGGCGTGTTGAGATACGCCACGCCACTCCTGCGGCGGGAAGGGATGCCTACCTTTCACGCAAAGAAAGACGCCACAGAGCGGTACCTACTAAACACAGAGCGGCGCTTAGCCAAGGACCCCGCCCAAGAAAGTGTATACCGTGCTGAGATTGAGAAGCTCATCACAGCGGGACACGTCACAAAGATTGACATTAAAGAGGCCGACCAGACGACTGAATCGTGGTACGTGCCCCACCACAAGGTTCATCACAACGGCAAAGACCGCATCGTGTTTAACTGCAGCTACCAGATCGGATCCCAAAATCTGAATAAAGAACTATTGCCCGGTCCTACACTCGGCCCCTCCCTACTAGGCGTACTACTCCGCTTCCGCCAGGACAAGGTGGCTATCAGCGGGGATATCAAAGGGATGTTCCTGCAGGTGAGATTAGTAGAGGAGGACAAGCCCCTGTTGCGGTTCCTATGGAGAGAGAGGCCAGGAGATGAGCACCCAGCCATCTACCAATGGGAAGTCCTCCCTTTCGGAACTACATGCAGCCCATGCTGTGCTACATTTGCACTACAGAGACATGTCGCAGAGGACCCAGCAGCGGACGAAGAGGTCCGACACAGTGTGAAGAACAGCTTCTACGTAGATAACTGTCTACAAAGCGTCTCCACCCAGGAAGAAGCCGAGGCTCTCCGACATAAACTCCGCGCCTCTCTGATCAAAGGCGGCTTTGATCTCAGGCAGTGGGCCAGCAGCGATCCGCACGTACTGCGTAGCCTCTCCTCCGAGGACAAGGCAGCGAGCAGCGAGAACTGGATGGCCACAATCCCAGGAGAAGCCCAAGAGATGACACTAGGACTAGTGTGGCGCTTCAAAACAGATTCGCTCCACTATAGACACAAACCCCTGACCACGGAGCAGGGAAGGTCGACGGCAATACCGACCACCAGACGGAGTGTGTACAGAACACTCGCCCGACAATATGACCCGTTAGGATGTATACTACCGTACACCACCAGGGCAAAGATGATTGTACGAGCATTGTGGGACAAGGACCAGGGCTGGGACGACCCCATTCCCGCACATCTTGCATCCACCTGGAGAGAGTGGGAGATGGAACTCCACTCACTCCCAGGCGTTAATATACGCCGAAGCTACTTCCCACCCACGGTGAGGCCAGAGACATGTAAAATGGATTTACACATCTTCAGTGACGCCTCCGAGGTCGCCTACGGATCAGTAGCCTACTTGCGGGCCCAAGAAGAGGGGGGAGAGATCTACACAGCATTCATCCTCGCCCGCTCGAGAATAGCCCCACGCAAGCAACAGTCTATCCCACGTCTAGAGCTCTGCGCAGCCCTCGCAGGAGCGCATCTAGCCACGCTCATCCAACGTGAGCTCACCATTCCGGTGCATAGAACAATCCTGTGGTCAGATTCCACGACAGTACTCGCCTGGATCAAATCGGATTCATGCAAATACAAAGTCTTCGTGGGAGTCAGAGTCACTGAGATTCAAGAGTTAACCGGAGAGTTAACCGGAGAAGCAAACTGGCGCTATGTTGATACAAAACACAACCCAGCTGACGTCATCACCCGGGGAATGTCCCTAGATGACTTAACCCGTCATAACATCTACAGTGACGGACCAGCATTCCTCAAGCTCCCGGAAGGAGATTGGCCCACGCCCACCCCGAGGGAAGCAAGTGACGAGGAGGCTGAGAATAAGAAACCCATGTTCTGTGGATTGAGCACTGTTGTCTCCGCAGACCCCAACATAGACGATTGCATTACCATAGAGAGTGCGCAGCAACGGACATTCCTGCGGCACCACCCAGAGATTAAGTCCCCCGCTGATATGTCAGCAGCTGACTACGAGGAAGCAGAACTGCTTCTACTGCAACGAGCCCAGAGAGACTCGTTCCCCGATGAACTAGACTGTCTACAGGGAGGAAAGCCCGTCCCATCAGACAGCAGATTGATTCATCTGGCCCCCGAGAGTGACACACATACCCTCACCAGAGTGGGTGGTCGCCTGCGGAGAGCCCCCAATTTAGCGGATGACATTAAGTACCCGATCGTATTGAACAGCCGACACAAGGTCACAGAGCTGATTATAAAGAAATACGACGAGGATGTACACCACGCAGGAGCAGAGAGAGTCTTCGCGGAAATCAGACGTCGTTACTGGATACTTCAAGGAAGAGAGGCGGTGCGACGCTTCCAGCGAACCTGTCTAGACTGCCGAAAGTGGCGCGCGCAGCCCAGCATACCACGGATGGCTGACCTACCTCCATGTCGCCTCCGACTCGGCGACAAGCCATTCCACTCAACAGGCATGGACTGTTTTGGCCCGCTGCACATAAAGAAAGGAAGAGGCACCGAGAAGCGGTGGGGTATTGTATTCAAATGCATGACCACCAGAGCGATACATATCGAGCTCCTTCCGACCATGAGCGCAGACTCATTCCTTATGGCCTTCCGAAGATTCACATCACGGAAAGGAAAACCGTCTACATTATTGTCCGATCACGGGACAAACTTCAAAGGCGGAGAAAGAGAGCTGAGGGAGAGCTTCCAAGCTATGGGCCCAGAACTTAAGACCCACCTCGCTCCAGCCCAGATTGACTTCCAATTCAACCCCCCAAACGCACCCCACTTCGGTGGAACTTGGGAACGAGAAGTACGTTCTATAAAGACAGCCCTGTACGCAGTACTTGGGGCCCAGACTGTGGCGGAAGAAGTCCTAATGACAGTCCTCACGGAGATTGAGGGAGTATTGAACTCAAAGCCCCTCGGTTACGTCTCCAGTGATGTAGCAGATGTCGACCCAGTCACCCCCAACACCCTCCTGATGGGGCGGCTAGATCCCGCGTTACCCCAGACAATGTACCGGCCTGAAGAAGCGAACGGCCGACGAATGTGGAGGTACAGCCAAGTATTAGCCGACAAGTTTTGGAGCAGTTTCCTACTGCACTACCTACCGTCTCTACAGACCCGCCAGAAGTGGGTAAAAGAGAGAGACAATTTGACGGAAGGAACAGTCGTCATGATTATTGACCAGTCACTACCCAGAGCTATGTGGCCGGCTGGCCGCGTAAGCAAAGTGATCACCGGTGCCGATGGCAAGGTCCGAGCAGCTGAAGTACTCGTCCAGGGGCGCATTTACACCCGTCCTGTGGCGAGGCTCATAGAACTGCCCCGACTCCCAGACACAATCGATGATGACCATGACCCTATGACTTTGTGAGTTGACTGACCCTTACAGCGAACCCTTGAGTGGTAGACAGTGCGGTTAATCTGTCTCTGCTTAACTAATTGGGTTGGGACCAATTAGGGGGCGGCTGTTCTGAAGGATCAGATTAAACCGAATATATATATTTATTTATATATATATATTTAATTGTATTTGTATATCCCCTGATGTCCCTTGTGTATTCCTTGTACAATATGCATTGAATATCCCTTCTGGCCTGCTGAACATCCCATGGTAGTCTCCATTCTACCATTGGACGAGACCTTGGTGCCAGGTCGCCATACCCCTCAGACCAGGTTCGGTCGTGCCGCTCAACATGTATGGACAAGTCCTAGTTCCGCGTAGGAATATGTCTACCGCACCACTAATGGTACTATTTGTTCATAGTGCGTATATATACTGCGCTATTGAAGTGGAGCTTTCTTTTTAGTCCAGTTCCTTACCCTCCAACAGAGTGACAGACGCAAAAGCCTCCCCGCGAACCACGTGTGGGCAGTAAGGCCAATTCGGCCCAGTATCGGCATTGAGACATCGTGTATATTAATATTTGAATAGTCATATTTGGCACTATATCGTCGAGTTGGACGTATTCTATTAAGCTAATAATAGTCTATTCATATGTAGTGCCTCGTGCGGTAAGAGTTCTATAGTAATCAGCACCCCCATCGTTTCGGGCATCAGCTGGACGCTTATCCAGGGTGGTTGACCCCACGTGAAGCTGCACCCGAGGAGCTCCAGGCCAAAGAGCGAGTGGACCTGTATATTGGATTATTCTACCGACGACGGCTAGCCTTCCCCGGCTTGGATTATGCTTCGAGTACTTTGATTATTCTATGGATAAAGGCCAACACTGCGGTGTGTTGGAAATACCCCCCCCCGGAGAGGACGACAGGTGAGAAGACGCTCTACACGACGAGGTCGCCTCACGTCTCTCCATCGTGGACCGGAGGACGCCGGCCACAGAGAGTCCAACTGCTTTCATCTGTGGATCGAGGATCGCTGGGCACCGGGTCGCACGACTGTGGGCTCTCCCAGGATACCCTCGGCCAGACGGGATACAGCCAGACTCTACCCCCCCCCCCTCCAGCTGTCCTACAAGCAGTCGGAACCTTCCCCTAGTGTATCCAGCTATATAATCATTCAAGTATCATTGCTATTGTTCCCTAAATATTCCAGGTTGTATATTTGCTTCCTGCGCAATCAGAGATTGGACATTCGATATTGATCTACCTACGAATACTCATTTGCCATAAAAGTGCATACTATTTCAAATCATAAATGTAATTAAGTGATCGTTGTACATACCCTTTGCTATGTATTATTATTAAACGCAGACTTTCGACTTGGTACATTTGTGTTGGATCCGTTTCATCAGGTGGGAGTGTTTATCATAATTATTTATACCTAGTACTGGGTGGCCAGAGTCTAAAGTACAAGAGGTAGTGGTAGTAAGTATCATATCTAACAATACAGTCAGGGAATTGTACCCCTCAGTTACACACTGGGTCCATGTCTTGTGTAGTACATGTCCAAATTTCATAAAAATCTGTGAAAGCCACACTCATTAGTTACAACCCTGTCCAATAATTTTCGAGATCACCAAATGATTGACGGAGGTAGAGTCAGGAGAGGTATTTGAAAAAATGTAAAGTCTGGCAATCGACAGGCAACTAATCAGGCTTTAATTCGTAATATATATTGTATTAAAAAATAAGCACACCCGAGCCGCTAGAGGTCGCCAGAGTGGCATGTCGGGCCGGTGGGCAAATCGTCCTCAAGAGGGCCCGTATATGGGCCGTTGCGTGGTAAGAGAAGTAGAAAGCCATGTGGCTGCAAGCTAGCCTAGCTTAGCACAAGTGAATGGAAGCGGATACGGACCACTAGCCTAGATTAAAACTCCGGAAGAGGTTTTTGGCCAACAGCTAGGCTAGTGGTCCGTATCCTATTAACTACCACTACAAAAGGGTTAACCCTTTCACTACCAAAGGGTTAACCCTTTCACGGCAACAATACAGGTTAACCATTTCACTGCCACACAACAAAGTTCTAACCCTTTCACTACATGATGTTAACCCTTTCACTGCAATAGAGGGTTATCCATTTCACTACCACAGTACAGAAGGTTAACCTTTCACTACCACACTACAGAAGGTTAACCTTTCACTACCACACTACAGAAGGTTAACCTTTCACTACCACACTACACAAGGTTAACCTTTCACTACCACACTACAGACGGTGAACAGTCTGTAGTGTGGTGGTGAAAGGTTAAGCTTCTGTAGTGTGGTAGTGAAAGGGTTAATAATACTGTATTCATATTTCAGCACGGTATGATTGAACTGAAAAATAAATATGATTGCCAAGCCCTCATAAAAAACACGCTGCCCTCTACTACACTAGGGCGACAGTGGCTCAGGAAGTAGAGCAGTCGTCTGGTAATCACTCAGAAGGTTCCCGGTTCAATTCCGGCGGCGCGTCAAAGTGTCCTTGAGCAAGACACTTAACCCCCAACTGCTCCCGATGAGCAGGTCGGCACCTTGCATGGTCTGCCGTCGGTGTGTGAATGTGTGACTGAATGTGAGGCATAAATAGTAAAGCACTTTGGATAAAAGCACAATATAAATGCACCATTTACTACATAAGACAAAATCCATTCTACACATACCCTTAGTTTGATGTGTGTGAGCAAGAGAGACAGAACATGAAAGAGACTGAACACACCCCAACACAACAAAACACACCGTATTCAAAAGAATCCCAGAAGAAAAACAGCTCGAGACAACAGTGAAATTTTGAAAGTTTTTTTTTGTTCAGTTTTGTTTCAAAATAAAGTCGATCACACAATTGTTTAGAGACAATCTACAACAGGAGTTACAAAAAATAGTTGCCCAGGCAATAAGCATACACAGGTTTCTGTTAACTATACACATATGGTTACAGGTGTGCTCGTAGTAAATATACACAAAGGCTGCCCCAAATGTACACCGCGACGACCGTGCCGGGCTGCGCCTATTTACCCAGAAAAGGGACAGGGACAGTGTGGTACAGCACCGACGGCACTGACAGCACTGACGGCACTAGAGAAATGCCAAAAAAAACAAAACACAAAGAGTCTCCTCTGTACAATCCATGGGTTTTTAAACCCCCTCTCTCCGTAAAAACAGCTGTCTGAGGGGGGGAGGGGAGGGGGGGAGAGGGAGTCAAAACTCACATCCCCCCGCCCCCGACCCTCTCTCCGGGAGACGCGGCGCTTCGTGGGAGAGGGGGGGGAAGCATTCCTATAAAAAAGATCTAAAAAAAAGAAAAGAAAAGAGAAAAGAACAAAGAAACCTTCAAATGTAAAGCGGAGGTACACCGCTACTCTAAACAGAATGTGTCCCGTCGGGAATCGGTGTGGGAGATTTTTCGACTTCTCTTAATTTAAGCAGTGACTGACGAGATAAAGGTAAAACCAAGCGTGGCGGATCTTTGTACAAGTACTACGCTGTATAGAAAGGGCTTTTTTTTCTTCTCAAAACAAAAAATTTGATATTACAATTTACAATATACAACAACTCATATGTCACAACCAAGGAGGTAAGAATATACACTGAAATGCACAGGTTTTTTTTTCTACATTTTTCTTCCCCCCCCCTTTTTTTCTTCTTTTTCTTTTTTCTCCTTTTCTTCTTCTCATACCAAAAAGGGTGGTAAAGCACTTTTACATTACAAGGGTTTACAAATGTACAATTATACAGTCAGAAGAAGTATGTATGGTCAACTACTAGGATACATTATAGATACAGATTCAAACATCAAAAAACCAGAAAAACTACAAAGTTTTATATATATATTTATATATATATATGCAAAGGTCTACACCAAGTATACACGTTATATTTATAGAAGCAAGACCAGAAACGAATCTCCCATGCTAAATGATCTGTCTGCTGGTTAGCCGATGGCATGTGTGGATGTCTATAGGATTCTGTGATGTCAGACAAATTAAATACTTGTTCATTTCATAGTGGTAAAGAACTAGAGTGCGGAGGGGGGTTGTGTGTGTCTGTGTGTGTGTGCGTGTGTCCGTGTGTGTGTGTGTGCAGCAGTAGCAAAAAAAGTGAAATGATTTCTAGTTTATTCGAAACGACGAAAAGGTAACGACAACAAAAAAAAAAAGAGGAAAGAGGGAGCAGAGCGGTGTGGAGCGAAAGAAAGAGTGTCTCACCTCCCCCTCCTCCCTGCCTTCCTCACCCTCCCTCCCCCAGGTCGGCAGAGGCCGGGGCGTGGGGTTTTGGGGGAGGGGTTTGCAAAATAAACAAAAACCAAGGCTGCCCGTAGCAACAGGCTCCTCCGGGGGGGGGGGGGGGGGGGTTACCTTGGGAACTGGGGTATGAGGGTCAGAGGTATGGGGGTCACATGATTGTAGGGTGGGGAGGGTACTGAAGGGGTGGGGTGCAGATAAAGGGTGGTAGACGGGGTATTCTGGGTTCTTGACATGACGACGTCTTGGGGGGGGGGGGGGGGTACAGGGTGGTAGGCGGGGTGTTTTGGGTACTTGACAGCACGTCTCGGGGGGTGGGGGAAGGTACAGGTGATGTCTCGGGGAGGGGGGGGGGTACAGGTGACGTCTCGGGGGGGGGGTGGGGGAAGGTACAGGTGACGTCTCGGGGGGTGGGGGGAGGTACAGGTGACGGGGGGGGGGGGGGGGGGGCTAGTTTACATGATGCCGTTGGGAGGACCACAGAGGGGCCCCAGGTCGACGCCGTTCTTCATGTAGTACTTCTCCAGCTTGGCCAAGATGTGCTTGCCGTACGTGTACTTCCTCAGCGTGGAGATGTGAGGCCGGATCTGGGTAAGGACACAAGGGAGAGAGAGAATGAGGGCCGGCATGAATTGCTTTGATTTCCAAGACGGGTCTGTGTTAATATTTTAGTTGGGGACGGCAAGCTGACGCTGACTGTAGAGTTGTGTATCCAGAATAGGGCTGGGCGATATGGCAAAAAATCATATCGCGATAACGATATGACAATGTTATCATATCATTCGATAATGATTGAAATTGTTATAAGTAAAATTTTTTTTTTTTTTTTAAACAACAGATGTATGTTTATTTTGCAGCAATTCTTTGTCGTTGCCACCATCTTTAGTGTTACATCCCCTCACACTCCAGTTCTCAGGCTGCAGCTGGTTTGAAAGCGAAAGTAAACCGGCTTCTCTGCTGGCTGTGGCTCCAGGGGAGTTGAACAGTTCTGGCTCTGCTAGTTTATTTTCTATCTTTTGGTGCTTATTTGGTGGACAAACCACCGCACATGTGCACCGTGACTCGTGACTGGAGACTAGCTCTGCTAGCACACATAGCCTACTGTGTACAGACGGTTTCAAACTGTATTTTAAATTAGAAAGCAAACAAAATAAATGGACAAGAGAAAAATAAATCTCAATTTGGTCAGTATTGTCATTTGGACAAGCAAAGCCATTACTTTAAGTTGCAGGCAAGAAAGACAAGTCTGTCCACTGTCTCTGGTTTTAAAACTGCCCTGTTGCAGGTCACAAAAAAAATAATATATATATATTCCCCCCCCCCCCCCCCGATATCGATTATTAAAATATATCGCGATATTTATCGTTATCGTTATATCGCCCAGCCCTAAAGAACATGTGATAGTTGGGGTGTTAGACTGTCGAATGTAACTGGATCTACGTGGAGGGCAGACCTGCCATTACACACTTTACTTGCTGGAGGAAAGATGTCATTTTCCTTAACCTTTCTATGACCATATGAACCCTGTAATTAGGGATGTCCCGATCACGTTTTTTTGCTCCCGATCCGATCTTGATCATGTGATTTTGAGTATCTACCGATACCGATATTTCCCGATCTGATCAAAAAAATAGATTTTTTTACTTTTTTTTTTTAATATTCAACAAACATGACCATGTTCACGTCTTAAACTCATACTGACGCCTTAGTTTTGGTTTTAAATTGCATATCATCATTCATTTATTTATTGTCACAGAGCAGAAAAAAGGTATGCAGTCCTCAAGTTCAAGTTAAAAAATTACCACTTTTCTGGGCGCCAGTAAAGAGGTTAAGTAAAAGTAGAAATACCAAGATAAATGAGTACTCTGGTAAAAGTAAAAGTCCTCCTGAAAAAATTACAAATGGTACAAAACAAAGCAGCACGTATAGCGCTTCGCTGTGAGTACAGAACTAATGTTGCAGCGATGCACAGTTGTTTAACTTGGTTACTTGTCAAACATAAATTACTCTGCTCACTCCTTGTATTCACTAGGAATATTCTTGTTACAAAGATCCCCTCAATTTTATATAACAATTTATCAATAAGTCTTGACAGACAACCATTCCACCAGACATGCTTCTGCACGAGGTTTTACACTTCCAAAAGTGAGGTCGAATGCAATGAAGCGAACTGTCATGTTCCGTGGTATGCAGGAATGGAACTCTCTTCCCAGACATGTTAAGCAGGAGAATAGTAAATGTCGTTTCAAAATCGTGGTAAAACAACATTTTCAACCAAAGAAATTGACATTCCCTAATAGATAGTGTGTACGTAAATGAAAATGTATGTGTCTGATAAAGAGATAGGTATATATGGATGAAAAGGCATGTGTCTGATAGGGATATATTAATGTATGTAAAAGCTAAATAGTATATTATGCTGTATTGTATTATGAATTAATTATGAGTAGGTATTATTGTATTGTATTATGAATTCATTCATAAGGAGTATATATTTTTATATTGTATTATGAATTTGATTAGGGTTTTTATTGTTGTTTTAATTGTCTGTATGACATGTAAATGTTGTGAGTGTATAAGGGTTTTTATTGTTGTTTTAATTGTCTGTATGACATATAAATGTTATGAGTGTATAAGGGTTTTTATTGTTGTTTTAATTGTCTGTATGACATGTAAATGTTGTGAGTGTATAAGTCTGTAACTGTATTTTATGTGTTATGGACCCCAGGAAGAATAGCCCCAGCACTGCTGTGGCTAATGGGGATCCAAATAAACTTAAACTATTGAATGTACTTACCAAGTATCTAAAGTAAAAGTGAATCAAGCCATAAACAAAGTGGCCTGTTGGGATGTTAGATCCTAATGTGAAAAACATGTGATTTTATATGTCTGCTCATTTTACCCTTGCTATTATTTGACTTATTTTAACTTTTATCTCTACGCCCCACTATCCGCTGGGTGCATACTCTGACCTTTATCATGTTTTGTAACAGATTACAGAAATTCAAGAAGCCTATTGGAACGTGAGGTTCTGATATGATTTGATTAATATATCTGCATTATTTTATCCCACTTTATGCTTTGCTCTTGCTGCTTGTTTTACACTGATTTTATGTCTTATTTCTTACTGATGTAAAGCACTTTGAACTGCAATCCTCTGTATGAAAGGTGCTATACAAATAAAATTATTATTATTATATGTCAATTAGGGCAATCTGGTCCACACGTTCAAACTTTGAAAAAAGTTTCAGTCAAGCGACCTGTACACACAAGCTACTGCATCAAAGTTACTACTTATGATTAACAAAGGCATTCGTTTTGTGGCATTAATGTTATATAGTTACAGGTTCAATAACATCAGCATTATTTACCTGAGTCGACCATAGCAAGCATTACTCATTCATAGCTCAGTACCTTCCTTTGCTCAGAGAGCCCGTACTGAAATTCTGCAATCTGTTAAAAGTTTTCAATCAGACAAATGTATAGAAAAGCTTTTATAACATTCGTTGCAGTAAAATCATTATGCCTCGTTTGGTCATCCTGCGGAGCGCTGGTAGTCTACTCGTGGCCGGCGGGGAGCTAACTTTATTAGCGCCGGTAGGTTTGTTGTGGTTCAGATCAATGGCGGACATCCCGGAAGTAAAAAAACGAATAAGCGCTTGCCGATTGGTGGCAAGAACAGCAGAGGCGGGTGCAAGCGGTGTGACGTAATTGGCAGAATCGACTGTCAATCAAAATTGTTCTGTTGTCGTCTACCTGCATTGCTTTGGTTGAGAGAGATAGTGCTCTCTTATTAAAACTCATAAACAAGTCTTGAGCAAGACAAGTTAGTCTGTTAGGTTATGAAACTGAACAGTGACATCTCCTTAGCAAATGATCTCAATTCCTTCTATGCGAGGTTTGAGGCTGTGAATAACAACACCAGCCTACAAACCACGGCAATGGGGGGAGGGGGGGGGGGGTCTGCTGATGGAGACTCAGTGTTCAGGGTAACAGAGCATGAGGTGAGACGGATCTTTAAAAAAGTGAATATCAGGAAGGCAGCAGGACCGGACGGCATCCCCGGCCGCGTCCTAAAAGTCTGTGCCGACCAACTGGCCCCGGTATTCACTGACATCTTCAACCTGTCCTTGGAACAGGCTGTCATCCCCACCTGTCTGAAGAAGTCCACCATCATCCCTGTACCCAAAAAATTTACGCCCGCTTGCCTCAACGACTACCGCCCTGTAGCCCTCACCTCCATAGCCATGAAGTGCTTTGAGAAGCTAGTGAAGGGCTACATCTGTTCCTCCCTCCCCATCAACCTGGACCCCCTGCAATTTGCATATCGCCCCAACAGGTCCACGGAGGACGCCATAGCCCATGTGTTGCACACAGCAGCATCACACCTGGACAAGAGGCAGGGGAACTATGTGAGAATGCTGTTCATCGACTACAGCTCAGCATTCAATACCATAGTCCCCTCCAAACTCATAGCCAAGCTCAGGGACCTGAGCTTGAACTATGACCTCTGCCAGTGGGTCCTGGACTTCCTGACGGGCAGACCCCAGGTGGTAAGAGCAGGCAACTGCACCTCCTCATCCATCATGCTCAACATAGGGGCCCCCCAGGGCTGTGTTCTGAGCCCCCTCCTCTACTCCCTGTACACACATGACTGCGTGGCACAGCGGAACAACAACACAATCATCAAATTTGCTGATGACACAGTAGTGGTGGGCCTGATCTCTGCCAACGACGAGAGGGCCTACCTGGAAGAGGTAGAGAATCTGTCACAGTGGTGTCAGGAGAACTGCCTCTCCCTGAACGTCAGCAAAACAAAAGAGATGATTGTGGACTTCAGGAGGTCGGGGGTCAAGGACTACAGCCCCCTCAGCATCGACGGGGCACCGGTTGAGAGAGTGAACAGTTTCAAGTACCTCGGAGCCCACATATCCGAGGACTTGACATGGACACACACATTGACAGTGTTGTGAAGAAGGCACGACAACGCCTCTACTTCCTCAGGCGCCTAAGGAAGTTCCAAGTCAGTCAGAAGATCCTTAGGAACTTCTACTCATGTACAATAGAGAGCATCCTGACTGGCAACATCACCTCCTGGTTTTGGAATAGCACTGCACAAGACCGTAGCAGACTACAAAGAGTGACACGTTCAGCCGAACGCACAATTGGAGGGGGGCTTCCCACCCTCCAGAACATTTACAACATGCGGTGCAGGGGGAAGGCTAAGAAAATTATTAAGGACTCGAGCCACCCGAACAACTGCCTCTTTGAACTGCTGCGGTCAGGCAAGCGATACCGGAGTCTTAAGGCGAGCACAGAAAGACTCAGAAGAAGCTTCTATCCCCAGGCCATCAGGCTGCTAAACGAACAATAAACACTATGCAACAACCATCAAATGCACACAGCACACACACCCACTTAAACCACACAAACACGCTTTATATTTATTGATAAAGGATTTGCACTACAACTCGTACACCCACTGTAAATTGTACCTAAATTGCACCTCATCCCATTTCTGCCTTGCACTATATAGTATTGTATTAGTACACTGCACAGTATTGTATATTATATGGTAACTCAGTTACGTCTATTCTGCATCGAACATTGTACATATGTCTATACTGAACACTGTGACCTCATTTTTTTTTTACTTCTAATTTACATGCTATACTATGTTATTTTATTTCATACTTATCTTGTCTTGCACAGTCTCTGGAGCGTAACAGTAAGAAGCATTTTGTATAAAAGTATTCTGTACTTCTCTGTATGACAACTATTAAAGAAACTTGAAACTTGAAACTTGAGTATTGTATGACTCAGACTTCAGCAATAATCATGACTCATGAGCTGAGCATTATGAAAATAAAAACACATTTATTGGCAGCCTGTAATCATGACGTTTCGGTGTGAACACACCTTCAGAATGGCTTGCATGATGGAATTAATACTATAAACATATTTCTTGATGTTTCCTTTTTTTAAGTAAGTAAAGAGGCCTATGTTCATATCGGTGAGCACAATTTGTAACACAAAAAGAGAGACGTGTAGCCCATTTATTTATTTAATATTTTATTTATTAATTTTATTATTATTATTTAATTTGTTGCCATGCCTAAAATAATAGTCAAGCATAGGGCTAAAACATTTTCATAAACAATAATATATTTTTTTGTTATATGGTTATAATAAAAGCTTTTCTATACATTTGTCTGATTGATTGATTGAAAACTCTATTAACAGATTGCAGAATGGGTACAATACAGTACAGCTCAGTGGACTGGAGGATGAAGACCAGAAAAAGACTTTCGGCTTTTTTACATAAGGGTCCTCCATTTTCAATTCATCAAAACATTTAGAGACATACAAATATAGTCATTAAAAAAAAAAAAAAAAATATATATATATATATATATATATATATATATATATATATATATATATATAATATATATATATATTTTTGCCACAAATATCGGTATCGGCCGATTGTGTTAGTTGAACAATCGGTATCAGTGGCAAATTTTCATATCGGTGCATCCCTAACTAGACTAGACAAATATCAAGATGTATCCATCAGTGGACCAATTGCATGCTTTCACAGAGGACGAGAAGCCTTCAGTCGACTCCTTCAGACACCCCCCCCCCCCCCCACAGCCCAAATGGAATGATCTAAAAATATATATATTATTTTTTGCATTGGGGGGGCAGGGTGGTGTTAGTCGACTACCAGTTGGCACATTTTGGCCAATCAAAGTCGACTATACAATTCCTTAGTTGGGGACAGACCTAATGTCAATATATACATGGCCCTCCTCCCCCGCTGCTCTGACCCACCTCGTGCTGCTCTCTGACCCACCTCGTGGTGCTCTCTGACCCACCTCGTGCTGCTCTCTGACCCACCTCGTGCTGCTCTCTGACCCACCTCGTGCTGCTCTCTGACCCACCTCGTGCTGCTCTCTGACCCACCTCGTGCTGCTCTCTGACCCACCTCGTGCTGCTCTCTGACCCACCTCGTGCTGCTCTCTGACCCACCTCGTGCTGCTCTCTGACCCACCTCGTGCTGCTCTCTGACCCACCTCGTGCTGCTCTCTGACCCACCTCGTGCTGCTCTCTGACCCACCTCGTGCTGCTCTCTGACCCACCTTGTGCATGACGATCTTGCGCTGGGTGGGCTCCGCCACGTCGATCATCTTCTGCACCACGTAGTTGGCGTACTGGTCCTTCATCATGGTGTATAAGGCACTGTGAGGGCCCTCTGTCAGGCTGCACACCTCGTCGATCAGCAGCGCCCGCTCCGCCCGCGACGCGTGGGTCACACACTTCTCCACCACGTTGCTGAAGGGGAGGGGTTAAAGGTCAAGTTCAAGATGAGTCAAATACACAACACAGGGGGCGTCGCGGCAGGTCATGAAATGCTTGTGTCAATGGTGCACAATTAAGAAACGACAATAGGTGGTAGTAGTGACATAAAAATAAAATATAAAATGAGGTAAGATAAAATAGTCAATTAATTACATAGTGTCTTGTAGGGCTGGGCAATTAATCGGAAAAAAATCGCGATCTCGATTCATAGACCTATGCAATCTCATTTCTAAGTTATGATGATTTTTTTTATATAAAAAAAATAAAAAAGTTATTAAAGTTTATTTTTTTGACTTTTGACTTTACTTTTTAAATTATTTTATTGAAAGAATAAGAATCGTGAGAGAATCATGATCTCAATTCTTAGAGAGAAAAATCGTGATTCACATTTTAGCAAGAATCGCCCAGCCCTAGTGTCTTGCGTGTAGTGCATGTGCATGATAAGGTGCAGGGTGTGTGTGTGTGTGTGTCTAATAACAATAAGTAGTAGTATTACCACGATAAATAAAATTACGTGTATATAAAAATGAGGTAAGATCAAATAAAATAGTACATTTCTACAGAAAGTGTCTCGCGTAAAAGTGTATGTGCATCTTAAGGTGCAGTGCAGGGTGCATGCGTCTTGTGTGTGTGCGCTCAAGAGTTTTTTTTATTTATTTTTTAAAGGTGTGTTTAAGAGAGGCTTAAAAACAACTATAGATGACCACGAATATAGATGCGAATATAGAAAACAATCATATGGCCGCATGCACAGCTTACACTGGTCCACAAACACATCAGTATAATGGGCCAGAGTGAGGATGGAATGGGTGCTACAGTACGTGGAGTTTGGGTCAGCTCGGCTGATGCAATCCATGGATTTCAGTGGGCTTTTATCAGAGTATATTGCAGTATATTTGTACTTGCTATCAGGGAACGACCTACTCCATAGTATATTGCAGTATATTTGTACTTGCTATCAGGGAACGACCTACACCATAGTATATTGCAGTATATTTGTACTTGCTATCAGGGAACGACCTACACCATAGTATATTGCAGTATATTTGTACTTGCTATCAGGGAACGACCTACTACACCATGTGCACCAAGGTGTGAAAACCAAGTTAAACATTTATCGGTATACAGAAATTCAGGACTCAAGTCTCGTGTTACATCAGCTGATAGTCTGCTCTGTTCCGGTTTACATATTATGGTCTGGATCAATTGGAACATCTAGGTCGTTACCTAGCAACTGAAAATGCAGTTGAAAAGATTGTTAAGGTCCGAGAACAATAATACTGTATGAATTGAGTGGATGATGATGGATGATGATGTTGGTTTAGTTATCCAGTAATTGTTTTTTTTTTACCGGAAAAAGCTGGGCCGGGACACTGTCCGTGGTGCTGAATTGGACAGTG
Organism: Notolepis coatsorum; assembly: GCF_963971535.1. Classification (NCBI taxonomy): domain Eukaryota; kingdom Metazoa; phylum Chordata; class Actinopteri; order Aulopiformes; family Paralepididae; genus Notolepis; species Notolepis coatsorum. The sequence continues at coordinate 96,288,516 of NC_140168.1, forward strand.
GAGAGGTTTCTCTCTCTCTCTCAAGAACATTCACTTATACAAAAACGTATAGATTTTGAGGGTCTCTCCATTTATTTAACTCGACACAGTTTAACAACATTATGGCTAAGCTAGTCGGACACCAGACTTCTGGGATGTGTTATGCATGAGAGTCTATTGATGAGGCTCATTTTATTTGGAATATAAAGTATAAGCAAAAACCTACTTTTAAATAAAAGAAATGATAAATCTACATGCCTTGATGATATCATTCTTTATAAAGCCTGTAAATAGTTTTTAAGATCAATGAACCGATACTATTTGAGTAGAATTTCTCCCATGTGTCTAACAGAAACCCTGTTAGTTATGAAATGAAAAGGTGAGCAAGTCACAAACTCAAGTTAATACAAATAAAAAGGATAAAAAAAAAAAAACACACTAATAATACAATATACCATTTAGTCAGGTGAAAACCATGTATCTTCAATGTTACATGCTTCACTACGTAGTAGGGATGGGTACTGAATCCGGTACTTTTAAGGGTATCGACCGAATCACGTCGGTACTACAGAGTACCGATTCACGTGAGATCCACTGGTGCCAAATTTCTGTACTGTATAAAAAAAAAATATATATATATATATATTTTTTAATTATCTTTATTATCTTCTTCCTGGTCATGCAGGACCGACAGAGGAGAGGGAGAAACGGGAGGAGAAGAAGGGAAGACATGCGGCATATGGTCACCGGGTGTGGGAAACGAACCCGGGACGACCGCTTCGCGACGGTATCAGTTCAAATGTGAACGGTACCCTACCCTAGGGGTGGACGGTATGGTCTAAAATGTATATCACGGTATAATTTGAAGCATAGACGGTAACGGTATATATCACGGTATCATCGTTTTTGATAATTTTTTTTTTTTTTTTTTTTTTATAAAATATATATATTATATAATTAGACTTGTACTGGTATTATCTGCGAGACATCGCCACCACGCAACACGCTCCACTGTCTGTGTGTACTCTAGTAGCCTCCAGCTACGGCCAGGATTCTCCGGAGCTGCACCTGGACCTATACTCGAGTAGCCTCGAGCAGAGCTACGGCCAGGATTCTCCGGCGCTGCACCTGGACCCTATTGTATTGGTATTATAACGTTAGCAAGCCCTCAGCTCGAATACGCATCGAATCAGTGTTATAAGACATTGATATCATGAGCTATCTGTAGCTACTGCATATATAACGTTAATACAACGCCTCAGTGAATTATTTAGTTCAATGGGACATTTCGTTTTGAACGGTGAACTAACTTGCGTTAACGTGAGCTAACAGGTAGCATACACGTCTCTAGTACTAGACTTTGTGGAGCGTTTGTTGATGTCAGGAGCTATCGGTAGCTGGCCGACTAGATACCGTTCGGTTAGACAATGCCCCATCATGTATTAAACTAAAAGTGAATAGTTGACTGGGTCATTTTGTAACGGTAGCTAAGCTAACGTTAGCTCAGGGAGACGCCGACAGCTTCCGTGTCCCGTCCCACTAGACTACTAGACCCGTGTTTACATGCGTGCGGTAGGGGCTGGCACGCCCACTGCGCGAAGCCTCCTAAATAACTTTTTCCAGTTCGCACATATCTATTATCTATGACTAATTCTATCTATTTTTAGGGGCAAATGCGAGTGAAATAGTCGCGCTGTGGTTACATGACGTCATTGCTATTTTAGAGCTGCACTACCGGTTACACGGTATACTCAAAATCCATACCGTAGAGCAAATTCATACCGTTTATACCGTATACCGTTTATACCGTCCACCCCTACCCTACCCTACTACATAGTGAATCTAATATCCATGACACCTATTGAGGGTGGGTGGGTAGGTGAAGAGGATGGATGGTACAGGGGGTGAGAATGTGAGTGTGTCTGTGGGTGTCGAGGGGGGGGGGGGAGATGTTGTGGGTGGGTGGTTTCTTGAGCAGATGAATGTCTGGGTCTAAGTAGGGCGGGGGGTATGTTGATATATATATATATATGAAATATATTGGGTCCATAGATAGTATTCCTGTGTTGTTCCCGTGTGCCTTAACCCTTTGGAGGCCAAACCCGAGATAAGTCGGGTTAACTCGCCATGCTCTGGGCGCCAAACCCGAGAAATCCCGGGTTTTAATCGATATTTATTTTATTCGCTATATCCATTCATTTTTCATCCATCCAGCCTGACGTTATCATTGGGAATGGGTCTGAGCTCGCAAAGGGCAAATACCGCCACCTAACGTCTCCCGGATGGTATTGCACATCATTGGAATCCCTCTGGCTGGGGCTGTGCATCAATCTAAGAAGTCCGGTCCAGGGTTTCCTTCTCGGGCATGCAGTATCGTTATAACACACTGATTAGGGACACTCGGAGCAGCGTGGAATATGTGTTTTGGACATATAACGTTGGATCAATAAACGCGATCAATATTTGGAATGGCAATCAGGAATTGGATTAATCTTTTTGCAGGACATCAGATGTGAGGTAAGGACTTTATGTTACGAATCTTGGGTTAATCCGATGTTCCTTTCACCGCCATCGGAGCGCGTGTGTGTGTGTGAGGTTCGCGCAGACCAATGTACGGAGAAGCGATTTTTCAGACCCTACTTCTGTTCGCCCATGATGACACATCATATCAATAATCTAGCGTTTATTTGAAAACAATTCATAAATCAAGCGACAAATGGCACGATTTCTAATGAAATACATTGAAGCTCGAGTTTATTGAGATGAGACAGAATGCTCTAGAAATATATTCATATTCATCACGGTATAAAACGGAAATGTATGTATGAAAAAATTATCCGTTTCGTGCATGTTGACTGGAAGCAACTCACTGACGATCACTGTGTTATTTAGATCTATTGCTATTATATTTGATATATTTTAAGCACTCGTAAATAAGTCCTATCCTACATTGGATAAAGCACTGGCGGTGAAGGGCCATCAGCGCCCTCTGCTGTTGGCGCCGGAAGTGTTAATACTGGATTGCACTGGGGTGTGCACGGGTATCTCTATACCAGTGGTGCCCAACCAGTCGATCGCGGGCTGATTTCAAGTAGATCTCGATTAATAAAACTAGATTATTAAATTTTTTTTTTTTGTTGCAAAATCAACTCTGCCTCTCCTTATTAACTACAACAAGCAATGCTGTTTGTTATTTAAGATGAGGTCTGACTCGGCACTGACCGATTTGTGTTCATTATGCTGCTTTTATAAAGCCTCAAATGACGGCTTACAATATACAATTTTGGCTGGTAGCTCTCGGCTAGGTGGTAAATAAAAAAGTAGATCTTGGTTCAAAAAAGGCTGGGCACCCCTGCTCTATATGGAGGTGTTGGTGCACACCCTAGTGTCATCCCAGGTGTATGTGATGGTGTGTATCTGTGTATCTAATGTTAGTGAGGGCATGTCTACTTTGTACACTAACGGCTTTTATTACAAACAACATGAAACGGTTAAGCAGCATTGCTATGCTACACTTTGAGCTACTAAAAGTAAACTGCTGTTTTGCAGTTGTATTAATGTTACTGTGATAAGCTACTAAAAGTAAAGAGGACTAACATTACTGTGATACGCTACTAAAAGTAAACAGGACTCAACATTACTGTGATAAGCTGTTCTTTCAGTGAGATTCACATATGCATCGACGTGGATGTCATCCTAACGCCACTAGGGGGCAGAGCGGCTAAGTGTGAGTGAGTGAATGAGTGAATGAGTTCAGCTGCCAGTCCTAGAGGTGCTTCTCATCTAAAAACAACAGCTGGTCTCAGGTCAGCCTGTGAGTGGAGTGTGTCACTCAAGGTTCCCACAGACATTGCAAAATGAAACTCAAGGACTTTCAAGTACTTTTCTAAGCACTATTTTTCATTTTAAAAGGGCATTTAAAATGATACAATTCACTTTTAAATGCCCTTTTTATAGAAAGAAATCTGATCCAATATGTATGGCTTAAAACCAATTTCCGACAATTAGTTAGACTTAAAATTAAAGAAAATCTATTTCTTGATTCAGAAAATGTTTATCATGGGTGAACAAAACTTTCAATGCGAATGGTTGATTTGAATTTCAAGGACCTTTTAACACTTTGAATGCCCAACCCGAGTTTTCTCGGGTTTCCCCCCCGCGGGTTGAATGCCCATAACGAGAATATTCGTTTTTTCTCGTTTTTATTTTATTTTTATTAGCGATCTGAATTCATATTTCATCAACCGAGTCTACCGTTGGTAAATCAGCCACCCCAGGCGCTCAGATGTGAAAAAAGCGCCCCCTATCGTCTCCCAGATGGTAATTCACCCTTTTGGATTGGACTCAATGAAAATGGATGGGGAAAAAAACCCCGGACTCCACATTTTACTTCTCACGCATGTAACCGGGGCCGATCAGCTTCATGCTGGACCCTCAGCACAGCGTGTATACGCTGTTTTACAGTATACGCGTGGGATCAATAAAAGGATCGATTTTTGGAATGGTCGATCAGGAATTGGAATAATACATTTGGATACCATCTGATCTCAGGTAAGGAATCTATTTTTACCAGTATTAGGATAATCAGACCTTTTTTTCATGGAGATATAAGCTTTCCCCCTATATGTGATGTGGCTGTTTTGACTGTGCAAGTGATCAGGAAATAAGAGAATCGATTTACAGCTTGCAGCACCAGCGTGCATACGTACACATACTATCGATAATCTAGCGTTTATTTGAAAACGATTCATAAATAGGCCGAACAATGACAACGTTCTAGAATATTACAGTACATCAGCGTTTATCAGGGATTCTTTTTTTTCCTTCTTGAAAACGAAGGCTTTTCAAAATGCTATAAAACGGAAATGAACAGATAAAAAAACAATCCGCTTCGACAATGTTGACTGGAAATGGGTCATTGATAATGCGACGGGCAGATTAGACACATAGCCATAATTTTAAACATAGATTAGGCGATATTAACGTTAACATTGAGGTGGTTGCTGGGCATTCAAGGGGGTAAAAAGGAAAACACGGCCGGCTCTGAAAGTGTTAAGCACCTTGTTAAAATTTTTGCTGTTTTCAAGGAATTCCAGGCCTTGAATTTGTGGGGTAAAAAAATCAAGCACTTCAAGGACCTTGTGCGAACCCTGGTCACTGCAAGGTAGTGAGGGACAGGTGGGTGGTTTATTATCCCCCGGGGGGAGATGAGGGCGTCTCAGCAGCAAGTGACATCATCAGCGAGTGAGTCACAGTGTTGCGCTGCTCTTCACCCATAATCCTTCACCATTACTGAAAAATGTAGTAATTATCTTTTGACAAAGATAAAAAAAAAAAAATGACCTTCCTGGGTGCGTTTGAAAAAGTAAATTGTACACACAGGCAACTCTAAAGTTTAACCAAGAATGTAAATCTTCAAAGGATATACTGGGGCAAACGAGTGCAGGGTTCCCACAGACATTGCAAAATGAAATTCAAGGACCTTTTTTTTTTTTTAAGATTAATTTTTTGGCGTTTTTTTTTTTATTGCTTTATTGCTACTGGGCAGTCCAGTAGAGAGAGACAGAGGAGGAACGGGATACAGAGTGGGGGGAAGACATTCGGCAAATAACGACGGGTTCGGGAGTCGAACCCGGGTCGGCCGTGTCGCGGCTGAGCGCGTGTGGTTCGCCAGTGGGGCGCCCCAAATTCAAGGACTTTCAGGTACTTTTCCAAGCACTATTTTTCATTTTAACCTGTTCCATCCGACGGGACCGGATCCGGTCCCAAAATGGCATCTGGTCATAAATCAATATTTTTCAGAGTGATGCAAAAAGATTTGCGATTTTAAAATCAAACGTATTCAAGTATTAACATCACTAACACATGTCACAAAAGCATGTAGAATGTATATTATCATCAATACGTTAGTTTAGCAATAGGTTAAAAGTGCCATTAGATAGTTTTAAGTTTTCGATTTACTGAAGTTGCGAGACGGCGACCATTTTGGAAATTTTGAACCATGGGAATTGTAGTCTTTTTGAGGCCATGTGTGGAGGGCATCTATAGCTGCCGATCAGCGTTTTTCCGAACTACACTTCCTGGCAGATTCTGTGGGGGTTCAAAGTTCAGCGCTCTGAATTAATTATATTATTCGGGATAATAAGCCACAAAAGGTAACGTTTTTGACAAATATTGAAAGGCAGTTAGTTTCTCTTCCCTATTGTTAGCATGTAGCAACAATTAGATCTGAAATTAGTTTCAAAATGGTTGCACTGTGGTGAAAATAAAAAGGTACAGTAAATTACGGTAGATATCATTATCTGTTCTTATGCACGCAGTCGCCTGGTGATACTAAATCCAAATAGAACTGGGGCATTTGAAAGATAATATATGTATATATATATAAATGTGCGAATTGGCTATAATAAGGTAATTTATAAGCCTCCTATTCTATATTCTATAATATTTAAAATAGCATTGGTCCGGATGGGAGAATTCAGTACTGTATCTACAGAACCTACTGTTTAATCATCTTCCCTTTATAATTTCCTTAGATTTCTTGTACACATAATCTCAAGAAGGAACTGAACGAGATCAGTGGCAGTTTTTTATGCTTGGTCATTATTAGCATGGTGTTATTCACTGTCAAAGATGCAAAGAAAAATCATAATTCATATTCTCCTTTGTTTCATCACAATTTAAGCAAGCCTAGTAATAGACACAATATTTCTGACACTGAATACATTCCCTGAGGTCCATAGATGTACCTAGATCCCAATAATATGCAAATGGTCCTTGTAGAAGTGGAGCAATATTCCATTTACCTAGGTATATATTTTAGGCGGATTTTCACCACGGGTGGAACAGGTTAAAAGGATTAACTTTTTTTAATTAACTTTTAAATGCAGTTTTTCTTATAAAAAAAATTGGATCCAATATTTATTCCGACACTTTAGAAAAATAAATAAAAAGTATTAATTGATGTGTATGTGTGTGTGTGTGTGTGTGTGTGCTTTGTTTTCACCTGGCGAACTTGTGTTGGCTGAGTCCCAGGACGTTGCCTCTGATCTCAGCCACGATCTTGCTCTTGTCCTCTGCCCGGCCGTGTTCCAATACATGCTGGATCACATAGTTACCATACTGGTCCTAGAGAGAGACAGAGAGCGAGGGAGAGAGAGACAGAGACAGAGACAGAGACAGAGACAGAGAGAGAGAGAGAGAGAGAGAGAGAGAGAGAGAGAGAGCGAGAGAGAGAGAGACAGAGAGAGAGAGAGAGCGAGATAGAGAGAGAGAGAGAGAGAGAGACAGAGAGAGAGAGAGAGAGAGAGAGCGAGAGAGCGACAGAGAGAGACAGAGAGAGAGAGACAGAGACAGACAGACGGAGAGAGAGACAGAGAAATCTTTAGCACAATTCTTTGCTTATTTTTCTACATAGTATATTTGATTACAAAGTTGCAATGTGACACAGCTCTGTTCACACATTTCTATATTCTAGGCCTATATTATATTTTATTTTAATTGTACATCGATTTTTATAAGTTTTGAGTGTTTTGATTGCTTTGATTGTTCTAAAGCTGGCTTTGGCAATGCAATGTTTCCCATGTCAAGAAAGCCCTTTTTAATTAAATTTAATTGAGATGGACAAGAGGCAGAGAAAGCATGAGGGAGAGAGAGACAGAGAGCATGAGGGAGAGAGCATGAGGGAGAGAGAGACAGAGAGCATGAGGGAGAGAGCATGAGGGAGAGAGAGACAGAGAGCATGAGGGAGAGAGAGACAGAGAGCATGAGGGAGAGAGCATGAGGGAGAGAGAGACAGAGAGCATGAGGGAGAGAGCATGAGGGAGAGAGACAGAGAGCATGAGGGAGAGAGAGACAGAGAGCATGAGGGAGAGAGCATGAGAGAGACAGAGAGAGACAGAGCATGAGGGAGAAAGAGCATGAGAGAGAGACAAAGAGCATGAGAGAAAGAGCATGAGAGAGAGCATGAGAGAGAGAGACAAAGAGCATGAGAGAGAAAGAGAGCATGTGAGAGAGAGACAAAGAGCATGAGAGAAAGAGCATGTGAGAGAGAGCATGAGAGAGAGAGACAAAGAGCATGTGAGAGAGCATGTGAGAGAGAGCATGTGAGAGAGACAAAGAGCATGAGAGAGAGAGCATGTGAGAGAGACAAAGAGCACAAGAGACAAAGAGCATGAGAGAGAGAGAGAGACAAAGAGCATGAGAGACAAAGAGCATGAGAGACAGAGAGAGACAAAGAGCATGAGAGACAAAGAGCATGAGAGAGAGCATGAGAGAGAGACAAAGAGCATGAGAGAGAGACAAAGAGCATGAGAGAGAGAGAGACAAAGAGCATGAGAGAGAGAGCATGAGAGAGAGACAAAGAGCATGAGAGAGAGAGACAAGGAGCATGAGAGAGAGAGAGAGAGAGAGACAAAGAGCATGAGAGAGAAAGAGCATGAGAGAGAAAGAGCATGAGAGAGAAAGAGCATGAGAGAGAAAGAGCATGAGAGAGAAAGAGCATGAGAGAGAAAGAGCATGAGAGAGAAAGAGCATGAGGAGAGCTGTAAGAGAATTAATCTCAAAACCCCACCCCTTTTCTTGATCCTCCAATCACAACTGTTGCATTCCTCAAATAAACAAAAGGTTCTTCCTTTGAACAAAACACAATTTAACCCTTTCACTGCCACACGACAGAAGGTTATCCCTTTACTATCACACAACCGACGGCGATGCTCCATCATTAGCATCATTAGCTCCGCTAAATGCTAATGATGGAGCATCGCCGTCGGTTGTGTGATAGGGATAACCTTCTGTATTGTCACAGTGAAAGGGTTAACCGGCTGCCGTGTGGCAGTGAGAGGGTTACTGCTGCGTGTAGAACCTGTTACCTGGACCAGCTGCTCCGTGTGTTGGTGCAGCTCCTCTAGTATAGGCAGGGTCTGTTCCGGAAGGCAGTGTTCTAGAATGCGCTGGATGACTCGACAGCCGTAGGGGTGTGTAGAGAGCGCGAACACCTGCAACACACACACACACACATTAACCGATCGGTACCGGGCCGAGATTTATTTCACGTCATACTAGTGTTGTCACGATACTGGAATTTCGACTTCGATACGATACCTTGAAAAGTATCGATACTTTCAATACCAAAAAAAAAAATTTAAATAATTTTTTTTATTATTATATATATATATTTTTTTTTAACAAATTTTGCTTTTGTTGCTGGTTGATTCTCCTCAGCTTCTCTCTGGTACTATACGAGAAGATAAATACACTTTTAAAACCCTTTGTTTATCTTTAGATCAGAGAGAGAAAGAGAGTGGCTGCTGGAGATTTTAGGGAGAGAGAGTTCTCTGGAGCTATGCTCGGAGCATTTATTAACGTTACATTTTCAACAACATTGCTGCTAATTGGACACTTCATGGAGGCGGGGTAACGTTGTGTCGAGTTCATGTGTGTACTGGTGTAGGATGGGCTCCGGCTCCGCTCGACCTAACGTTGGAAACGGGGTAGTTGTGTCGAGTTCATGCGTGTACTGGTGTAGGATGGGCTCCGGCTCCGCTCGACCTAACGTTGGAAACGGGGTAGTTGTGTCGAGTTCATGCGTGTACTAGTGTAGTGGGCTCGGCTTGACGTTACTCCGTTTCCATGAAGTAATAGGTGGCCAGCTAGCTAGCATTAAGCTAACGGAGGAACGACAGCTAACGTTAGCTAATAATAGCGTTGTTTACAAACTGAAGACAGGGCTGCGCTGCCCGGCTGTGAGGGGAGGAGGCTGCAGCAGCTTGTGTCTGTTGCTCTGAGCGAGGAGGAGGAGGCGGAAGGGCAAGGCTCTGGCAGCGCGTCTGTCTGTCAACAACTTGCGGGAGCAAGCCAGCTGGTACCGATACTGCAGAAAGTATCGGTACTTCGGGAAATGAGTATTGAAGCAGTTTTAAATATTCAGTATCGATATGTATCGATACTTCGATATTTTTGACAACACTACGTCATACATATGACATGTCTACCGTTATATCAGATAAACAGTCCACTGCTCGTGTTACACTCTCTGATCTCAGAGCTCCACAAGAGAAATATACATCGTTATGCATCTACAACACACACAGAAATACACACACACACACACACACACACAGAAATACATACATACACACATACAGAAATACATACACACTAGGGCTGTCCCCGATTAAGGATTTGGATAGTCGACTTTGATTGGCTGAAATTAGCCGATAGTCGACTATATATTTTTTTTAAAATGTTTATTAAATTTTTATTTATTAAAAAATTTATTAATTAATAATTGTATCATTACATTTGGGCTGTGGGGGGTGCTTAATGTCTGAAGGAGTCGACTGAAGGCTTCTTGTCCTCTGCTAAAGGATGCAATTGGTCCACTGATGGATACATCTCGATATTAAGTCTCCACACAGACAGACAGACAGACAGACTCTGAGCCCAGGCCTCTAGTAACACCAGCTGGACGCCGGCTTCACAAACATGTGAAGTCACCACGCTCTCCTCAGCAGTGTTCATTTCCTCAGCTATTTTTTATTCTAGTTTTAGCCTTAGTCATATGTCAAATGCTCTTTTTCGTTTATCATATTTAGTCACCTTCATTTAGTCTTCGTTTAGTCTCGATTTAGTCTTTTTTGTTTTGTCTCGCCACTCGGTTACAGCCTCATAAATTGGCGTGAGCTTTTTCTAAACAAAAACAAGCTCATGTTAGTGCTAGCTGGTTACTTATTTTATTTATAATTTTTTTTTAAAAGATATGTTTTCGGGGGCGACTGGGTGGCGCAGCGGAGATTGCGCTCGTCACCAATGCAAGAGACTCCGGTCTCGAATCCGGGTGTCAGCGTTGCCTCCGGCTTGGGCCGGCCGTCATACTAACTCATTGGCAGAGTCAGCGGGTGGGAAGTCCATGGGTGGTAATCTGGACGTTGTGGACAGCGACTCCTACAGGTCGGTTGGGGGACGCCTGCACAGCAGAGACAGGAAATGGCGGGGGCAGTGTGAGCCTCCCACACGTTACTCCTCGCCAATGAGTCCGCGCTGGCAGGTGAAAAGATGCGACAGGCTGCCTCCTCGTGTACCGGAGGGGACACGTGATGCAAGGCTTCTATCCGCCCTACAACCGACCAGAGGGGGGCATAGTCGAGCAACGTTCAAGACAGGGGAGGGGAGAATTGGAAACACGAAATTGGGATGGGAGAAAAATAGAAAAATAAGGAGAAAAAGTGGATAAAAAAAAGATATGTTTTTGGCATTTTACAGCTTTATTGAGGACAGGACAGTTGTAGAGGAGAGTTGGGTGAAGAGGAGGAGAGGACATGAAACACAAGTTCTGGGCCGGATTCGAACCCAGGACGTTGTGAGCACGCTGCGCCCTATGTAAGCTATTTAATGTGTTCTATGTGTTTATTGATGCTGACGTTATTAGGTGGAGTTGCAGGGCGCGCGCCTGTGACAGGTCCGTTGTTGTGTTGTGGAGTGGAAAGAGGAAGAAAACCGTTATGTTGATGTTCAGATATCAATTCTCCCGTGGTTTTATTTGACTATAGTTTTAAAGTATAGGCGGACTATTCCTCGGTTACATTGGTGGCAGAGGTATGATTGTTTCCTGCATTAGTGTCCAGCGTGAGAAGTAAAGGGAATGTGAGAATGATTAGAGATGATTTGACAGCTAGCTAGTTGCTAATGCTAACAGTAACGTAGCACTTATTTTCAAACTAGTCTCCTCCTCGTCTTTTACTTTCAACAATACATTCTGCTGGCGGCTGGGTGGCGCAGCGGACATTGCGCTCGTCACCAACGCAAGAGACACCGGGTTCGACTCCGGCTGTCTGCGTTGCCTCCGGCTTGGGCCGGCCATCATACTAACTCATTGGCAGAGTCAGCGGGTGGAAGTCCATGGGTGGTAATCTGGACGTTGTGGACAGCGACTCCTACAGGTCGGTTGGGGGACGCCTGCACAGCAGAGACAGGAAATGGCGGGGGCAGTGTGAGCCTCCCACACGTTACTCCTCGCCAATGAGTCCGCGCTGGCAGGTGAAAAGATGCGACAGGCTGCCTCCTCGTGTACCGGAGGGGACACGTGATGCAAGGCTTCTATCCGCCCTACAACCGACCAGAGGGGGGCATAGTCGAGCAACGTTCAAGACAGGGGAGGGGAGAATTGGAAACACGAAATTGGGATGGGAGAAAAATAGAAAAATAAGGAGAAAAAGTGGATAAAAAAAATATATGTTTTTGGCATTTTACAGCTTTATTGAGGACAGGACAGTTGTAGAGGAGAGTTGGGTGAAGAGGAGGAGAGGACATGATTGGAACCCAGGACGTTGTGAGCACGCTGCGCCCTATGTAAGCTATTTAATGTGTTCTATGTGTTTATTGATGCTGACGTTATTAGGTGGAGTTGCAGGGCGCGCGCCTGTGACAGGTCCGTTGTTGTGTTGTGGAGTGGAAAGAGGAAGAAAACCGTTATGTTGATGTTCAGATATCAATTCTCCCGTGGTTTTATTTGACTATAGTTTTAAAGTATAGGCGGACTATTCCTCGGTTACATTGGTGGCAGAGGTATGATTGTTTCCTGCATTAGTGTCCAGCGTGAGAAGTAAAGGGAATGTGAG
>NC_140168.1:96976111-97001111 GCF_963971535.1 Notolepis coatsorum
CACATCAACACACACACCAACCTGACCCACCACGACTCTAAACTCACATCAACACACACACCAACCTGACCCACCACGACTCTAAACTCACATCAACACACACCAACCTGACCCACCACGACTCTAAACTCACATCAACACACACCAACCTGACCCACCACGACTCTAAACTCACATCAACACACACCCACCTGACCCACCACGACTCTAAACTCACATCAACACACACACCAACCTGACCCACCACGACTCTAAACTCACATCAACACACACACCAACCTGACCCACCACGACTCTAAACTCACATCAACACACACCAACCTGACCCACCACGACTCTAAACTCACATCAACACACACACCAACCTGACCCACCGCGACTCTAAACTCACATCAACACACACCAACCTGACCCACCACGACTCTAAACTCACATCAACACACACCAACCTGACCCACCACGACTCTAAACTCACATCAACACACACCAACCTGACCCACCACGACTCTAAACTCACATCAACACACCAACCTGACCCACCACGACTCTAAACTCACATCAACACACACACCAACCTGACCCACCGCGACTCTAAACTCACATCAACACACACCAACCTGACCCACCACGACTCTAAACTCACATCAACACACACCCACCTGACCCACCACGACTCTAAACTCACATCAACACACACCAACCTGACCCACCACGACTCTAAACTCACATCAACACACACCCACCTGACCCACCGCGACTCTAAACTCACATCAACACACACCAACCTGACCCACCATGACTCTAAACTCACATCAACACACACCAACCTGACCCACCACGACTCTAAACTCACATCAACACACACCAACCTGACCCACCGCGACTCTAAACTCACATCAACACACACCAACCTGACCCACCACGACTCTAAACTCACATCAACACACACCAACCTGACCCACCACGACTCTAAACTCACATCAACACACACCAACCTGACCCACCACGACTCTAAACTCACATCAACACACACCAACCTGACCCACCACGACTCTAAACTCACATCAACACACACACCAACCTGACCCACCACGACTCTAAACTCACATCAACACACACACCAACCTGACCCACCACGACTCTAAACTCACATCAACACACACCAACCTGACCCACCACGACTCTAAACTCACATCAACACACACCAACCTGACCCACCACGACTCTAAACTCACATCAACACACACCCACCTGACCCACCGCGACTTGAGATGGAGAGGGTGCACCGAACAGGGAAACCTGGGGAGGGACGCGAGAGACCAAGACCCATTGTGCTGACATTTTCAAAATACAAGGACAGATCAGCGGTTCTTCAGAGAGCCAAAGAACTCAAAGGGACAAACATTTACATAAACGAGGACTACACAGACGCTGTCCGTCTGAAAAGAAAAGAACTGTTGCCCAAGATGAGAGCTGCTCGTGAGAGAGGAGAGATCGCCTTTCTGAGGTATGACAGACTGATAATCCGACCACGAAGTAGCACCCCAAAGCAGCCGAGGGACAGTTGAATGGTTGTTGCCCTTGCCACACCTACCAACGTTATGATTGAATAAAGTATACAATGCTAATTAATACTAACCTACCCAAAAAGGGGTTAAAGATGGCACATATAAATATATGTAGCATAAGAAACAAGCTAGCTGAGATATCAGAGATTTTACTATCAGACAATTTCCATATTTTAGCTATATCAGAAACACACCTTGATTCTACATTTGAGGATGGGGCATTGCAAATTGATGGATACAACATTTTTAGAAAGGACAGGAATGCATTTGGGGGAGGGGTTGCTTTTTATATTCAGAATCTTATTCCAGTGAAGATTAGGGAAGATTTAATGAATAATGAAATTGAAACATTATGGCTGCAAGTACACTTGCCTCATTTGAAGCCTATGTTGATCGGTTGCTGTTATAGACCACCTAGTGCAAATAATGTGTATCTAGAACAAATATGTGACATGTTGGACCAAGTGTGTGATTTGAGTAATGAGATTTATTTTATGGGTGACCTTAACATCGATTGGTTTTCATTGAAATGCCCATTGAAAAAACGACTTCTAACTGTAGCAAATGCATGTGGTCTATCACAGGTAATTAACAAACCAACTAGGATATGTTTGAAAAAGGATGGTAACCAGGTCTCAACCTGCATTGATCACATTTTTACTAACAATGCGGAGCTATGTTCCAAGGCGGTATCTGTAACTGTTGGTTGTAGCGACCATAACTTAATTGCTATTGTGAGGAAGACTAAAATGCCAAAACTAGGACCTAAAATAATTTACAAAAGATCGTATAAAATGTTTAATCAAGACAGCTTTGTGAAGGATGTTGAAAATCTATGTTGGTCAAAGGTGTTGAGGGAAAAAGATCCTGAAAAATCTCTATGGGAATTTGATACCATTTTTATGCCACTTGTTGACAAACATGCACCATTGAGAAAGTTTACAGTCAGAAGCGTCAGAACACCATGGTTGGATGATGAACTAAAAGAATATATGATAGAACGTAATCGAGCTAAATTAATAGCAAATACATCAGGTTATAAATCAGACTGGGAGGTATATTGTAAATTAAGAAATGTTGTTACAAAATGTAATAAGAAGAAGAAGAAATTGTATTATGAAAATAGGTTTAATTATATAAAAAATGACAGTAAATTATTATGGAATACTCTAAATGAAATAATGGGCAGGAATAAGAAACCTACCCCATCCTTTCTAGAAACGGAAGGAAAATTCCTCACCAAACCAGTTGAGATTGCTAATCATATTAACAATTATTTTATTGGAAAAGTAGATAATTTAAGAAATAATATGCAAACAATAGATAATGAAAAATCTTATTTATTAATAAAGAATAAAATAATGAAAGATAAAAATTGTCAATTTAATTTTGATAGTGTGACTATAAGTAATGTAGAATATATGTTAAGTACCACTAAAAACAAACCACCAGGTGTTGACGGTCTTGACGGGAAACTTCTGAAATTGGTCCCTGATTTAATTGCCCCTGCTATCTGTCATATTATAAATCAATCCTTTAGTGAATGTTTGTATCCGCAACAGTGGAAAACTGCCAAAGTAATACCACTGCCAAAAAATTTGAAATTGCCATTCTCAGGATCTAATAGTCGTCCCATAAGTTTACTGCCAGTTTTGAGTAAACTGATGGAAAGAATAGTAAGTGAATAGATTAAAAGCTACTTTTCTTTTAACACATTGACCACTGATTTTCAACATGCATATCGTGAAGGACATTCAACAGCGACTGCTTTAACCCAAATGACGGATGATTGGCTGAAAGAGATAGATAAAAAGAAAATGGTTGGAGCTGTCTTGCTTGATTTTACTGCAGCATTCGACATCATAGATCACAAATTCTTACTTAAAAAACTTGAATGTTACGGTTTCTCCTCATCTGCACTATCTTGGATGCAAACTTATTTAGCAAACCGGAAACAAATAGTTTTTTTTAATGGGAGTTACTCAGAAGTTAAAACGGTAAGGTGTGGAGTACCCCAAGGAAGTTGCCTTGGGCCTTTGCTCTACACCATATTTACAAATGACATGCCTCTTGTCCTAAATAAGTCCTATATTTCTATGTATGCGGATGATTCAACGATTTACACATCAGCCTCAACAGCCAATGAATTAAATACGGTTCTAAAGGCAGAGTTGCAATCAGTGATGGAATGGATAAAGAATAACAAACTAGTTCTAAACATATCAAAGACAAGTAGCATCATTTTCGGTTCAAACCATACTCTAAGAACGAACCCAGTCTTGAAACTTTTGATAAGTGATGTGGTAATTAATCAAGTCCAGGAGACTAAACTCCTAGGGGTAACATTAGACAGTAAATTGTCATGGTCACACCATATAAACAATATAGTAGTGAAAATGGGAAGAGGGATTTCTGTTGTTAAAAGATGTGCTCATTTGTTACCACTAAATTCTATCAAACAGGTAATTCAAGCTCTGGTTTTGTCAAATCTTGACTATTGTCCTGCAGTATGGTCGAATGTAACAACGAATAAACTGAAAAAATTACAAATGGTACAAAACAAAGCAGCACGTATAGCGCTTCGCTGTGAGTACAGAACTAATGTTGCAGCGATGCACAGTTGTTTAACTTGGTTACTTGTCAAACATAAATTACTCTGCTCACTCCTTGTATTCACTAGGAATATTCTTGTTACAAAGATCCCCTCAATTTTATATAACAATTTATCAATAAGTCTTGACAGACACAACCATTCCACCAGACATGCTTCTGCACGAGGTTTTACACTTCCAAAAGTGAGGTCGAATGCAATGAAGCGAACTGTCATGTTCCGTGGTATGCAGGAATGGAACTCTCTTCCCAGACATGTTAAGCAGGAGAATAGTAAATGCCGTTTCAAAATCGTGGTAAAACAACATTTTCAACCAAAGAAATTGACATTCCCTAATAGATAGTGTGTACGTAAATGAAAATGTATGTGTCTGATATTTTTATCTTGTATTATGAATTTGATTAGGGTTTTTATTGTTGTTTTAATTGTCTGTATGACATGTAAATGTTGTGAGTGTATAAGGGTTTTTATTGTTGTTTTAATGGTCTGTATGTCATGTAAATGGTATGAGTGTATAAGGGTTTTTATTGTTGTTTTAATTGTCTGTATGACATGTAAATGTTGTGAGTGTATACGTCTGTAACTGTATTTTATGTGTTATGGACCCCAGGAAGAATAGCCCCAGCACTGCTGTGGCTAATGGGGATCCAAATAAACTTAAACTTAAACACACACCAACCTGACCCACCACGACTCTAAACTCACATCAACACACACACCCACCTGACCCACCACGACTCTAAACTCACATCAACACACACCCACCTGACCCACCGCGACTCTAAACTCACATCAACACACACCAACCTGACCCACCACGACTCTAAACTCACATCAACACACACCAACCTGACCCACCACGACTCTAAACTCACATCAACACACACCAACCTGACCCACCACGACTCTAAACTCACATCAACACACACCAACCTGACCCACCACGACTCTAAACTCACATCAACACACACCAACCTGACCCACCACGACTCTAAACTCACATCAACACACACACCAACCTGACCCACCACGACTCTAAACTCACATCAACACACATCCACCTAAACTCACATCAACACACACCCACCACAGACAAACAGCCCTCCACAATCACCTCACAATTGACCAACCCTTCAACCCAACCCAGCCAGCCGCCCACCGCCAGCCCCGACTCGACATTCCATCAGAGAACAGACTACAAATCTTCCACCCCGACAGAATTCAACCAACCAACACAGTCCACCAATCAGCGTCCTCAACTGCCAGGCAAAAACAACCCGCCTCCTCCCACCAGCTGTCTTCAGCACCGCCCCGTCAGCAACATTCACAACAACATCCAACATCCCAAACCACCCAGCCCAGAACACCACTAACACCCTAAAGACAACCCCCACGCCCTCCCCAATCTGAACGATTGATTGAATCGCAGCCATTGTTTGTCTCCGATACAATACCACCGATTCCCCGACTGTTGTGAATATTTGAACGACTTTTTTTTTTTTAACCCTAATTTTTTCCCCCCATTTTTTCAACAACATAGACAACACAGTTCAACATACAAAATTATAAAGACACAGTATCAAATAGAAGAAAAAAAATATATAGACAAAAATAAGAAAAGAAAAAAGGGTGACATGGGTCCTTCGGTCCATTCTATATTTATTTGAACGACTTTCACCCTCCACCAAACTGAACGGTGGCTGATCGACGAGGCCGTGGACATAATGTATAATCCTTTTCTATAGCGATGTAAATGAGCAAAGTGATGATGACGAGGAGTGAAGACAGATTCATCTTTCAAGATCCAGGAACCAACCAAAGAAAAACAACCTTTATTTTGATCCCCTTAATTTCATTTAACAGATGTATTTGGTGTGCAGTATTAGCAGTAGTTACATAGTGTATTCGCTATGCTCTAACATACTGTCCCTACATCATGTAGATAGATACACTTTTTGTCTCTGACAATGTGTTCGTTACGCATGTGAGTCTATTTTTGTACTGTGCTAGTAATAAACTACCGTGAAACTAATATTATTCTGTTCGGGTCAAATCTTTATTGTCCCACTGCTGGAGGACATTTGTTTTTTAACACCAGGGATTAAAACAATACAGATGACCACTTTATTTTTTTAAAGATTTATTTTAGCATTTTCACAGCTTTATTCTGGTAAGACATGACCGACAGAGAGTAATTAGCGTATCGTCTTCTCCAGAGAGAGACAAGAAGATAGATACCAGTTTCCTCTCTGTGCGTTCAGTAGAAAGCTATCTGGCTGCATGTTAGCCTAGCTTAGCACAATGAATGGAAGCGGACATAGCCTAGATATTGTCCAACTAACACCTCTCCCGAAGGCTAACCGGTCATGTCCGCTTCCATTCATTGTGCTAAGCTAGGCTAACATGCAGCCAGATAGCTTTCACTATGGCCTTATATATGAAAAGGTACCAATGACTCAACCTGCGAATACTTAGAGAAGGCCAGCATACTCTCATATAAAGGGTACAGCGATGTGTCAGAGGTTGGTAATAAACCTATTGTAAAAATATATATATATATAGGTACTGTATATTTTTATGTTAATTAATCAGAAAAATATTCCTTGCAGCAGTATTTAAAAGTAAAAGAAAATGGACCGTTTTTAATTCAATGATAATTGTAAAGATAACAACATAAAAAAGATGTCATATCACATTGTAATTTGTACTGGAAAACTATACCGTCAAATACTGTTATACCGTCAAAAGTCATGATATGATGTTTTGGGCATAATGTAACACTGTCTATGACAACATCATTGCTATGGTCAATATATATATATTTTTTATTCTATTTATCTTCGGGCTTTCTGTATTTTTCACCCATCCCAATTTAGTCGTTATGCCAATTCCCTTCCTGGTCGTTGCGCGCATTGTGCCACTGTTGGCCTGGGGAGGGTGTAGAACTACCACATGCCTCCTCCGATACATGTGGAGTCGCCAGCCGCTTCTTTACACCTGACAGTGAGGAGTTTCACTGGGGGAGCGTAACGCGTGCGGAGGTTCACGCTATTTCCGCCTGATCCCCTCCCTGCTGAACAAGCTCCCCGACCGACCAGTAGGAGTCGCTGTTTACAACGACCAGGATACATACCCCACCGGCTTCCCACCCGCTAACACTGCCAATTGTGTTAGTAGGGACGACTGACCAAGCCGGCGGTACCGCTGACAGCCGTTATGGTCAATATTTTATTTATCAAAGGAATTCACTGGTTTATGATGTGGATTCTTGCTTATGAATCAGAATCAGAAAGGTCTTTATTGCCAAGTAGTTTTCACATACAAGGAATTTGCTTTGCGACATTAACGGACAGACAATAACGGACAGATAACTAAATAAAAAGGTGGAATAAAATAAAATGGAATATGAACTAGATTAAGATAGAAGCACAATAGAATAGAATTATGAACTAAAAGTAGGCCAGGGCTGTATACAACTGTAAAATAAAGAGGTGGAATAAGATACAATTGGATATAAACTAAATTAAATAGAAGCACAATAGAATATAGTATAATTATAAGTAAAAAAAATCAAATAAAAAAAAAATTATAATAAAGTAAATAGGCCAGGGCTGTACACTACACTAATTATATACACTAATTATAATAAAATAACAATACAGTGGGATGGGATATTTAGCAGGGCTGTGCAATTGGGCAGTTAAATTGAACAACAGTGAAGTATGAACAAGTATGTTGTGATTGTATATACAAGTGTATAGAGGACATGGAGTATATGGAGATATTCAGTAGGCATACAGACGGTGTATATAGGACACACAGTTACTGGGTCAAAAGTGTGTGTGTGTGTGTGTGTGTGTGTGTGTGTGTGTTTGTCTGAAACTGACAGAGGTAGGGCTCCCTGGCTTCCACTCAGACCAAATAAGGCATATCTGTCCGGCCAATGGGAGTGGCTCTCTTCTGTCTGTCCAATGGGAGTGGCTCTCTCCTGTCCCCTCTGATCAGACAGATGACTCCATGACATCCTGCCCCACATGCACACGCACACACACACACACACACACACACACACACACACACACCATGTGCACCCTGCGCCCAGCCTTGACACTGTCTAGTAAAGTCACATATCTAGGACATTCGTGGGGTGAGGAGAAAATACATCTGACCCAGTATCATGGTCAAGGACAGCTACGCTTTCTCTCTCTCTCTTTCCACACACACAGACACACACACACACACACACACACACACACACACACACACACAGACAGGAAGGTAAACAAACAAACCCACAGGGGAGCCTCTCATACTCATCTGGTCAAGCCTGTTTGACAGACAGCTGTCACTCACAGACAAGGAGTCAACACAATATAATGTCAAACAGGAAAGAGGCTATATGGGACTAAGCGTGTAACTGAAAGGTGAAGTTGCACATCTAGTTTTACTCTAGTGAGAGCACTCAGCTGTTAATGTGTAGCCATAGGAATGTGTTCTCACACTTAAGGAACTGTCTTACACACACACACACACACACACACACACACACACACGCGCGCACGCACACACACAGCAATGTCATGTTCTCTTTTCTCAATATGCCATTTTAAATGGTTATTATCATCAAGCTATTATTATTATTATTATTATTATTATTATTATTATTATTATTATTATTATTATTATTATTTTATTATTATTATTATTATTATTATTATTATTATTATTATTATTATTATTATTATTATTATTATTATTATTATTATTATTATTGTTGTTGTTATTGTTGTTGTATTAGGCCTATGGGAGTATAGTTAGATCATGAGGCCAGTGATGACCCGTCTGGTATATACTAGGGTGTTATACACAGACATGGCATAACAAGTTTCTCACTTCCACGAAGGTGGTGTTATTGGCCAGGAGGTGACGCCCCGCCCCCTACTATGTGCTTCATTTAGTCGCATATCAGGTTTTTGGTTTTGGTCACCTTTCAAGTCTTGCCACAAACAAAACTGACCTGCTGCAGCTGCTCACTGCGCATGCACAACTCTTTAACCCTTTCACCGCCGCACCACCAAAATGGTTAACCCTTTCACCGCGACAATACACACAGAGGGTTAACCCTTTCACTGCCACACGACAGCCGGTTAACCCTTTCACCGCGACAATACACAGAGAGGGTTAACCCTTTCACTGCCACACGACAGCCGGTTAACCCTTTCACCGCGACAATACACAGAGAGGGTTAACCCTTTCACTGCCACACGACAGCCGGTTAACCCTTTCACCGCGACAATACACAGAGAGGGTTAACCCTTTCACTGCCACACGACAGCCGGTTAACCCTTTCACCGTGACAACAATACACAGAGGGTTAACCCTTTCACTGCCACACGACACCAGAGATCACCGGTTGTGTGATAGTAAAGGGTTATTATAAGTAACCTTCTGTCGTGTGGCAGTGAAAGGGTTAATACCCCTTTAAAAAAAAGTATAAACAATATATTATAAAGACCCGCAGCTGCTCACTGCGCATGCGCCCTCCACACACAACTCTCTTTAAATACCCCAAGTCATCTGATACAACAAAACATTCCGCTGTCAGCCAATCCGCGCCTGTACAGATCTAGTGGCTGTGGATCAGAGAGAGAGAGAGAGGGGCCATTATAGTTACTGGCAAAAACACTGACACTTTGTCAACCATCGGACATTCGCGTTTGTCTAGTTTGTGACCCTTCCTCCTGAGTAATAACGACATTGATCGAGCGGGTGAAGTCGGGGAGAGAGAGACGGACAGGAGAGGAGAGAGAGAGAGAGAGAAAAACAAAGATGGCTGTGTAGCCAGAGAGACGCGTCCCAACGAAGTATCTCTCTCTTTACTAGACACTCCATCCTCCTCCTCCACGTCCCGTGGTCTCCGCGGATCAGCTGGTTACCGGGAGGAGAGAGAGACACGGAACGGATCCGCGTTGTCACTGCGAGTAACGGCAGATCGAGAGAGAGAGAGGGAGGGAGAGGGAGAGAGAGAGAGAGAACACAACAACACAGCAGCTGAGGAGTGACGCCTCCCGGGCGGTTCTGTTCCTGTTAGCCTTTACTAGTCTGCCGCTGCTAGCCTTTACTGTAAGTCAACAACATCATCAAATCTACTATCATTTCTGCAGGTATAGCGATCTACATTATATACGTGTGTGTGCACATGATCTCGTTATTACGTTGTTGTGATCGATATTATTTCAAGGTGATAATTGCGTCATTTTCTGTGATCAGGTTAGACTGCATTCTGTTCTGACAGCCTTGTAGCCACAGTTAGCTATAGCCCTGTCAGCTGACCGCTAGCTACTAGCCAGTGAGCTAACCTGCTAATATATTGTGGGCCTGACAGGTCGGTCGTGGCAGGTACACCTCCCCGGGGGATCTCTCTCTAGACAGTCACCACCATGTCCTCCTCCTCCTCCTCACTGGAAGAGCGAGAGCTGGGGGGCGTTGCGGGGGCCGCCCCCCCTGCAAGTGGCTCCTCCTCCTCGGCCGGCCTGGGGGTCGCCGGGGGGGCCGGGCCCGGGGGCGTGGGGGGGGCAGCAGGGGCGCTGGAGGCTGTCGCGGGGGTCGCTGCAGCGATGATGATGCAGCAGGAGGAGCAGGTCGCAGCGGGGATGCGAGGAGGAAGAGATGGTGGCGGCGGCGGCGGGCCCATGATGATGGAGTCTGACGCAGACGAGCCGCCGGCCAAGAGGAGGGCGAGAGTTCTGCCCGAGGGGGAATCAGGGAAGTTGGAGGAGAGGCTGTACTCGGTGCTGTGCTGCACCGTGTGCCTAGACTTGCCCAAGGCGTCAGTATACCAGGTAACCATGGTCACACAATCACACCTCGCTGCCCCGCATCTCCACCTAAAAAACACCACACACACTAGGGGTGGACGGTATAAACGGTATACGGTATAAACGGTATGAATTTGCTCTACGGTATGGATTTTGAGTATACCGTGTAACCGGTAGTGCAGCTCTAAAATAGCAATGACGTCATGTAACCACAGCGCAACTATTTCACTCGCATTTGCCCCTAAAAATAGATAGAATTAGTCATAGATAATAGATATGTGCGAACTGGAAAAAGTTATTTAGGAGGCTTCGCGCAGTGGGCGTGCCAGCCCCTACCGCACGCATGTAAACACGGGTCTAGTAGTCTAGTGGGACGGGACACGGGAGCTGTCGGCGTCTCCCTGAGCTAACGTTAGCTTAGCTACCGTTACAAAATGACCCAGTCAACTATTCACTTTTAGTTTAATACATGATGGGGCATTGTCTAACCGAACGGTATCTAGTCGGCCAGCTACCGATAGCTCCTGACATCAACAAACGCTCCACAAAGTCTAGTACTAGAGACGTGTATGCTACCTGTTAGCTCACGTTAACGCAAGTTAGTTCACCGTTCAAAACGAAATGTCCCATTGAACTAAATAATTCACTGAGGCGTTGTATTAACGTTATATATGCAGTAGCTACAGATAGCTCATGATATCAATGTCTTATAACACTGATTCGATGCGTATTCGAGCTGAGGGCTTGCTAACGTTATAATACCAATACAATAGGGTCCAGGTGCAGCGCCGGAGAATCCTGGCCGTAGCTCTGCTCGAGGCTACTAGAGTATAGGTCCAGGTGCAGCTCCGGAGAATCCTGGCCGTAGCTGGAGGCTACTAGAGTACACACAGACAGTGGAGCTTGTTGCGTGGTGGCGATGTCTCGCAGATAATACCAGTACAAGTCTAATTATATAATATATATATTTTATAAAAAAAAAAAATTATATAAAAAAAAAAAAAAAAATGTATCAAAAACGATGATACCGTGATATATACCGTTACCGTCTATGCTTCAAATTATACCGTGATATAAATTTTAGACCATACCGTCCACCCCTAACACACACTGTAGTTCATTATTGAGCTTGCCATGTAGTATAATCCAAAACAAACTCTCCCAATACCCCCTACCCACCCCTACTACCCAATCCCAATCATTCACCTGCTTATGGAATAAACTTGCACACAGGCCCTAGGTAGGCTACTAGGCAGGTACGCTGCAAGCTCAACCGACATGATGTATTTGGACCCCCCCCCCCCCCCCTCCCTGCTGCCCAAGAAGCAAGCTCCGACATGTTTGGTCAGCTGTGCAGACTGGACCTCATACCACTCACAGCAGTGAGTGTCATTATACTGTGAAATACCCTCAAATAACCTTGGAACAAAACCACAACTCAGCCCCCACACGCCACGCCACGCACACAGCATCAGTCCAAACTACAACCCACATTTACATTCCAGGAGCCCCCCCCCCCCCCCCTTCTCTACATTCTTCACACTCCAATGACAGCCCAACCCTGAATAATGACAGTGAACATAATCTCCAGTAGTAGACATTTCCAATCAATCGATCAATCTGCCCCCTCCAGACACCCAGGACACCAGCCCCCCCCCCCACTACTACCAGCCCCCCCCCACTACTACCAGGCCCCCCCACCCACTACTACCAGCCCCCCCCACTACTACCAGCCCCCCCCACTACTACCAGGCCCCCCCCCACTACTACCAGCCCCCCCCACTACTACCAGGCCCCCCCACCCACTACTACCAGGCCCCCCCACTACTACCAGCCCCCCCCACTACTACTAGCCCCCCCCACTACTACCAGGCCCCCCCACCCACTACTACCAGCCCCCCCCACTACTACCAGGCCCCCCCACCCACTACTACCAGGCCCCCCCACTACTACCAGGCCCCCCCCCCCACTACTACTAGCCCCGCCCACTACTACCAGGCCCCCCCCCCCACTACTACCAGGCCCCCCCACTACTACCAGGCCCCCCCCCCCACTACTACTAGCCCCCCCCACTACTACCAGGCCCCCCCCCCACTACTACCAGGCCCCCCCACTACTACCAGCCCCCCCCACTACTACCAGCCCCCCCCCACTACTACCAGGCCCCCCCACTACTACCAGCCCCCCCCCCCACTACTACCAGCCCCCCCCCCACTACTACCAGCCCCCCCACTACTACCAGCCCCCCCCACTACTACCAGCCCCCCCCCCACTACTACCAGGCCCCCCCCACTACTACCAGCCCCCCCACTACTACCAGCCCCCCCCACTACTACCAGCCCCCCCACTACTACCAGCCCCCCCCACTACTACCAGCCCCCCCCCCACTACTACCAGGCCCCCCCCACTACTACCAGCCCCCCCCACTACTACCAGCCCCCCCACTACTACCAGCCCCCCCCCCACTACTACCCCTACCAGGCCCCCCCACTACTACCAGGCCCCCCCCACTACTACCCCTACCAGGCCCCCCCACTACTACCAGGCCCCCCCACTACTACCAGCCCCCCCCCACTACTACCAGCCCCCCCCCACTACTACCAGGCCCCCCCACTACTACTACCAGCCCCCCCCCACTACTACCAGCCCCCCCCCACTACTACTACCAGCCCCCCCCCACTACTACCAGCCCCCCCCCACTACTACCAGCCCCCCCACTACTACCCCTACCAGGCCCCCCCACTACTACCAGCCCCCCCCCACTACTACTCCTTCCAGCCCCCCCCCCCACTACTACCCCTTCCAGCCCCCCCCCCCCACTACTACCCCTTCCAGCCCCCCCCCCCACTACCCCTTCCAGCCCCCCCCCCCACTACTACCCCTTCCAGCCCCCCCCACTACACCTTCCAGCCCCCCCCCCCCACTACTACCCCTTCCAGCCCCCCCCCACTACCCCTTCCAGACCCCCCCCACTACCCCTTCCAGCCCCCCCCCACTACTACCCCTTCCAGCCCCCCCCCCCACTACCCCCTCCAGACCCCCCCCCCCCACTACCCCTTCCAGACCCCCCCCCACTACTACCCCTTCCAGACACCAGCCCCCCCCCCCACTACTACCCCTTCCAGACACCAGCCCCCCCCCCACTACTACCCCTTCCAGACACCAGCCCCCCCCCACTATTACCCCTTCCAGACACCAGCCCCCCCCCACTATTACCCCTTCCAGACACCAGCCCCCCCCACTACTACCCCTTCCAGACACCAGCCCCCCCCCCACTACTACCCCTTCCAGACACCAGCCCCCCCCCCACTACTACCCCTTCCAGACACCAGCCCCCCCCCACTACTACCCCTTTCAGACACCAGCCCCCCCCCACTACTACCCCTTCCAGACACCAGCCCCCCCCACTATTACCCCTTCCAGACACCAGCCCCCCCCCCACTACTACCCCTTCCAGACACCAGCCCCCTCCACTATTACCCCTTCCAGACACCAGCCCCCCCCCCACTACTACCCCTTCCAGACACCAGCCCCCCCCCCACTACTACCCCTTCCAGACACCAGCCCCCCCCACTACTACCCCTTCCAGACACCAGCCCCCCCCCCCACTACTACCCCTTCCAGACACTAGCCCCCCCCACTACTACCCCTTCCAGACACCAGCCCCCCCCCCACTACTACCCCTTCCAGACACCAGCCCCCCCCCCACTACTACCCCTTCCAGACACCAGCCCCCCCCACTACTACCCCTACACCAGGGGACCCAAAGCAAGGTCTAGTAATAAGACCCCTAGACAGGTGGAGTAATACTACTAATAATAATAACAACAGTAATCATCAAACTCAATTTAATGTAATAATATCTAATTACCATTTTGAAACCCCAAAAAAATCGAACTATGAATGAACTTAAACGACGTCCCTGAGAAACTAAATGTTTTAGCATTCTTGTCAAATGTACGACTGGTTTCCTTTTCCATAACCAGGGCTGTACTTTCCATAACAGTTTGAAGCTTCATTCATAACTAGGGCCGTACTGTACCCAACAGTTTGAAGCTTCATTCATAACTAGGGCCGTACTGTACCCAACAGTTTGAAGCTTCATTCATAACTAGGGCCGTACTGTACCGAACAGTCTGAAGCTTCATTCATAAACGTTGACGTTCAAATTCTAAATCAAAATGTTCAAGTCTATTCATTCTGTTTAAACCAATGGGGGTTTTCTTCACAGTTGCAGATAAAGATTAGGCTACACTAATATTATAGTATTATACTATTATAGTATATGACTCGTCATAAAAATGTAAATAAAATATTTCTCATAAATGATGTAGCCTGTCTGCATCCGCTTGGCACTCGGCGCTCCATCAAGACGTCACCATCACTTTCGTACCAACCGTGCCCTTATTGGATTATTTATGTTGATGAAACTGATGAGTTATATTCATTAAAGAAAGTTGATTTAATTAAAAAAAAATACACATTTAATCAGATTAATCACTTTATTCAAAGTGGAAATTTAGTTTGACGATATCATTTATATTATTACATCATAAAATATGACGACAGACATTTGAAGCTTCATTCGAAAACTTCAATAGAAGCTTTGAATGTACATTTTATTTTTTACATTCGGTACAGCCCTATCCATAACGATACCTGGCTGGTTCCTGGCTGTATATGTACCACTGCGCTGTGCTCACTTCATATCACACCCGGGCAAATGTGGCATTCTTCCCCCCCCCCCCCCCCTCTCAATGAGAGGAGAGAGTGTCTTCTGTGTGATCTCAGTCCTACTCGCTCTTGGTCAGATTCTAGTCTGCCTTACACCCGGAAACACCGTTCGACTTATAGATCCTCGCCGTAGCAACGATAGCCCACCCCTTTCTGGTTGTCATGTGCCGCGTTGTCATGACAACTGCGCTAATAACCTTTCACACCATTAAACGTTTCATTCACTGTTGCATTAAAGAGGTCACCCGTCTCCCTCCTGCTCTGGGAGACACTCTCTTATCTCAGATGTTCTTACAAGGAATGTCAACAAACACCCTGCTCAGTGTGGTGCTCACTCGCTCTGAACCAACCTCTGCTAAGCCAAACACATTTCTGCCCTCTCTGACCAGGGCCCTATTCCCCGTACCTGGTTCAACTAAGTCGATCAAGAGTCCCATTATCCAGATTCAGTTAACCCGATGTTTGAAGCCGGGATTTTCCTGTTCCTGGAACGCTGATTCAGTCTCGTTAACTCGAGCCAGACTTGAGACTCTGGATAAGTGCGCACGGCCGCTTCAGTTGAAAAGACAGCAGGTGTAGATCGCAGAAATCCTGATCTTCTAACGGCATTGATTGATTGATTGTTTTACAGATTGCAGGCGGCTCAATAGCCTTGCCGACAAGTTAAATGCATAATCTATAGGCTAATTTTAAATCCCGCATTACCCCAATCAATCAGATTATATTTCTTTAAACGTTCCTGCTGGCAGTAGGTTTATGCATTGAATAATCAAATGAGATCTTGCTAGCGAAAATAATTAGTTCAACTGTTTCAGAATAAGGATACGGCTCTCTTATCCATTGATTGATGTATGGTGGATTTTTTATTTATCTGTACTGCGGTGTGACGGTTTGTCCTTTTGACTTTCACGCAGACGACCGGGGTTCGAATCCTAGTCTTTTCCTTCTTTTTGCAATGTAGGAATAATTCAATTTGGTGCACGTTGAGAGCTATATAAAGAATGACATCCTCAATGCATGTAGATTTATAATATTTTAACTTAAAACTAGGCTACTTTTGCGTAGAATCATTAATATTATATTCCAAAAAATTATATTGGAAACGCGGGGTTTCGAACACCGGTCGCCCGGTTGCCAGGATTGAGCACTACCGCTGCGCCACTGTGCCAGACGGGATAAATTCATTGTTTATCCCTTAATGGAGGAGAGACCCGTGTTTAGAATATTCTTTCTTTTGAATGAAGTTTTATCTCTTTATTCTCAAATGCATTAATGTGACGTCAACGGCTCATTCAATTTCTCAAATCCGTCAAACAGCGCATCTCATCAGACATTTTAATCCCAGTTACAATATCACACAAAATCCACAATCCCCGCATAGACACTTATTAAAATAACCACATGCAGCGTGTATCGCGACTCCGAGCGCCGTATATGACGTGCGTTATTTTATTTAGGACAAAGTAAATCTATAGGCTCAATATGATTTATTATCAGCATTTAGTTCTATTATTATACATTTCAAAAGCCCCCTCTAGGAAAACGAAGCACAGAAACATAATTCAGAATGGTATAATGGGATCTAGACTGTGAGAATCATTTCAGGAAACGAGCTGTCACTTCTTTGCGGGGGCGTGGCCATGGTTCATCCGGCTAACTGAACTTAACCCTGCTCCCGACCAGGCTCAAACTTTTTGATCTGTTGTCATGGTGATTTAGACAATCGAGCTTCGGAGAACAGGAAGGTCCGGCTTAAGTCAGGCTTGACCGAAAGTTATCCGGCTAACTCAGTTATCCAGGTACGGGGAACGGGGCCCTGGCACTGTTAGATGCTACCATCTTCCCCCAATCTATACATCACATACATTGAAAAAGCACCCCAAATCTCTCACCAGGCAGCAGTGGTTTGGCAAAAAATAGAGTATACTGTATACCTGCTTAGAAAACGAAAATGTGTAATTATTATATATATTTTTTCTCCACGTGGTAAATACACAGGTCACAACATGTTTACAGGAATGTTTTTGGAGTTGTATTTGGAGTGTATTTTGTGACTGTCCAGGGTAGATGGCAAATAAGCGAATTTCCCAAAAAGTTGATGTGTAATTTTGTTGAGAAGTCAAAATTAAACTGGTATAATGATCCTTTAAGGTCTGGTAAACACGCCATATGAGGCACCCTGGCACAAAGTTTTAATGTGTATTAAATGTTGGATTAACAGGAATGATCTCATCTCAAAATGTGATTGCCTTTCCTGCCCCCCCCCCCCAAATAAAGAAATACATTAAAAAACTATATGAATACACATGATAATAATAGACTTTATTTGTATAGCACCTTTCATATAGAAACTGCAGCTCAAAGTGCTTCACAACAGAAAAAATAAAAAAATAAAGCATAAAATGAGCACAAGTGCAGACATATAAAATCACAGTTTTTCACATTAGGATCTAACGTCCCAACAGGCCACCTTGTTTATGGTTTGATTCAGTTTTAAATAGACAATGATAAAAAGAGTAAGATAAAATAGACAGAGTAAAATAGTGCAATAGTGCGGTGCAATAAAATAGTAGAATAGAATAGATTAAAAAAATATGTTTTACAGTGCAATAGAATAGTTCTGGATTACTGTTCAACAGTTCAAAGTCGTCTTTACCTTCTCTGTTTGGTATCCGCAGTTTAAAACTTGACAGTGATGGTACTTTGCGAGGTTGTAACAGTGCACCGCCCTCTCTCCACCACAGTGCACCAACGGACACCTGATGTGTGCCGGCTGTTTCATCCACCTGCTGGCCGACTCCCGTCTCAAGGAGGAGCAGGCGACCTGTCCCAACTGCAGGTGCGGCCGACTACAAACTACACATTTTACATTTAGTCATTTAGCTGAACGCTTTCATCCAAAGCGACTTACAAGTTCTGTACGACAAGTCAGCAGGAAGGGTACAACTCCTTCAGCTGAGTAACAATGTTCATCAAACAGTGCTGGAACTTGGGTGCTGCAGTGTTGAGTGCAGAGTAGTAGAGACATATTAGTATAGTTACATAGTAAGAGTGCATGGTAGTTAGTCTATTATAATTTTTTACACTCGTATCACTTGTATTAGAGCGTACCATTGTCTCACTGCTGACACCAATTCTGAGTCCGAAACATGAAGCATCAGCTGATAACAATCTGATCCATTACTTTTACTCAACAGTAGAATTAGACTGTTGGTTTGTGGTCGTTGGAGAAAAATGATCAAAATTATAATCCAGTTTTCACCAGTAAAGAGATCTAGCATCATATCTAACACAGATCTCGTTGTGTCAGGTGTATTGGCTTTGCTTTTTGACATTCAGTGTCGACGGATCCCTAAATTGCTCGGGGTAACACTCTCACTGCAGAATAAAAAATTCACAAAAATTGTAAGTTCAACACAATGTATTACAATTTTTAACTGCATCTCTGAAAATGTGGGTATCATTACACAACTTAGAAACTACACTTATATATCAGGGATCAGTTCAATTAGCTTTTTAATTCAGTCAATTCGGGAAGTGCATTTTCTTAAAAAATCCGATTTGAATTACGCACAATCAAGATGGCTACTTACAGCATGGATTCTAGATGCACACTAGATACTTCGCCCAAACCAGAAAGACTACAGGAATTCAATTTGCATCACTTAATCAAATCAAATCAAATGTATTTGTAAGGCCCGCCAACACACGTTAATGTCCTCCTGGGCATTTGTATTGTGGTAAAATCCCACCAAGATATTTTTGCTTTATTAGTCAGCACTTGATTTCAGCAAATCTACCTGTGGTATGTTTTGTTACATTTAACCTTTTCACTACCACACTAACAAATGGCTAACCCTTTCACTGCGACGATACAGAAGGTTAACCCTTTCACTGCCACACGGCAAAGGGTTAACCGTCTGTAGTGTGGTAGTGAAAGGGTTAACATTCTGTAGTGTGGTAGTGAAAGGGTTAAATGAATCGATGCAGGGTGTCCTGGTGGCTCACCATGCTAGGGTGCATACCATGTAATCGCAACGTCGTGGGTTAGAATCCGACCTACCACCTTTGTTGCTTCTCTCTCTACCCCTGATTTCACTCACTGTCCTAACTAACAAAGCAAAAATGCCCTAAAAGTATCTTTAAATGAATCAATGTGGAAATTCTTAAAGAGTACCCCCTCCCCCTCCACTATGCCCCAAGCTTATTACAGTTAACCAAAACTAAATTCAAAACTAAAATCTGGTGTGGGAGAAAACATTTAGTGAAATAAAAATAAAAACTAGACTTTAGAAAAGAAAACGAAAACTAACTGAAACTATATTGTGTGCTTACAAAACAAACTCAAATCAAATAGCAAATTCATGGAAAATGTCTTTAGTCTTTGTCAGTTTGGTGAAATTTGTAAAACACAGCTAGTGTGAGGAGGAGGCACTGGGGCACAAGTTCATCAAGAGTCAGTTGGCTTCACAAAGTGATTTCTATTTTTATTTGTATTTAATAAAGAAAATATACTGAGGGGAGGGGACTCAAACAACTAAACACGTGTGCATGTGTGTGTGTGTGTGTGTGTGTGTGTGTGTGTAGGTGTGAGATCAGTAAGAGTCTGTGTTGTAGGAACCTGGCGGTAGAGAAGGCGGTCAGCGAGCTGCCGACAGACTGCACCTACTGCCTCAAACAGTTCCCCCGGTGCAGCCTGGAGAGACACCAGAGAGAGGAGTGTCAGGACAGGTAGATACACACACACACACACACACACACACACACACACACACACACACACACACACACACTCACACTATGGGGGGTGAACCTCCGACCCTGTAGGGGGGTCCGGGGGGGCACTTTTTGTTGTTGTACATTTTAAAGTTAAATGCATCAATCTGGTGCACTTTGAGAGCAAAATAAAGAGGCTAGATCTATGATGAACTTTGTGCTCAAAACACAAAATCGACTAGACTAGTGCTTCCCAATCCTCTCCTCGAAGCACCCCGGCCAGGGTTAGAAATAAACTTTTTTTTTCAAGGGCTTTTTTTGCCCCCCTTAATTGATTTTCGGGGGCTTTTTTTTGTATTTCGGGGGCACTGCATTTTTATGATAAACGGTAGGTGTGGGACGGTTCACAAAATGGACGGTTCGGTTCGTATCACGGTTTTGGGGTCACGGTTTTCGGTTCGGTTCGATATACATTAATTTTTATAAAAAAAAAAAATAACACTCAAATCTAAACATGCTTCTCATTTCTTCTCATTCACATATAAAAAAGGTTTACAGTGTTACAGTGTTTACAGCCTTAAATAATGTTTGGCACACAAAGACCGAACTGACTGAAAAATATAGGCTACATTTGTCAAAGTATTAACTTAATGCAAACAAACAATATGCTCAGCCAGCACTAGACTTTCCTTTCTTTAATATAAACACAAAAAAACAATGTCAACCATGTTTAAATTCCCTGATTGTCAGTTCTTAATGGAAAGATTCGTTTTCTGCTTGAAATTATTATGTATCTGTCTACATTTATTTAGACTAACATTATTTAAATATTGAGTGCAACTGTGGTGGATTACGTAATTCGTTGAGTTGGAACTATCTATGGGTTGGCGCCGGGTCCCCACGGACATTTTAGCGTGTGGCACCTTCAGCTCCGGTAACGTTAGGACTCGGAGTTCATAACATCAACAAGCAGCACGAAAGCAGCAATAGTCCCGGTTGGAGTTAGTAAAACACAGTTGTATGTTAGCCTTCTTGGATGTTGAATAAACGCCTATCATTGTCTTTAAACACCCCGCCTCTCAGACTCTCATTTCCTCCTCTGCTAGGCTGCTAGCTAGTAGCACTAGCTACGGTAACATTTCGTTGACTATTAGCTGGGGCTAGTGCTACCATAGTTCAACATGCGTTGTGTAGTACAAACTGCTAACGCTATGGCAAGATGTGTGTAGGCCTATGTAATGTTAATGGCTATGTTTTTAAAGTCATAATGAAGATTGATTTATATTGTGCTTGCCATTTACACAAACTGACTAGCACCTGGCTGC
The DNA here is from genome assembly GCF_963971535.1 of Notolepis coatsorum. NCBI lineage: Eukaryota > Metazoa > Chordata > Actinopteri > Aulopiformes > Paralepididae > Notolepis > Notolepis coatsorum. The sequence goes on from NC_140168.1 coordinate 96,997,884, forward strand.
AGTGCTAGTGCTGCTGCTGCCTGCAGCCAGTGCCCCCCTCTCCCGGCTCCGCCAAATGAAGTTTTTTATTTGCGCGTCATCTGAACCGTACGACACACAGACGCTCCATTACCGGATACATATATATATATAATTGTAAACTGTCGGGGGCATTTTGTGCCCCCCTTAACTGATTTTCGAGGGCATTTTGTCCATTTTCAAGGGCATTATGCCCCAAGCCCCCGTTAATTTCGAACCCTGACCCCAGCCGTTCAATGTATTTGTTAAATTCCACCACCAGCAGCACACCTGATTCAACTTAACTAGCCCTTTATTAGTTGAATCAAGGTGTGCTGGTGGTGGAATTTAACAAATACATGGAACGGCTGGGGTGTCTCGAGGAGAGGTTTGGGAACCACTGGACTAGAGCAGACATTTGAGCCATCAAAGAAATGAAGCAAAAGTGGTTACCTGTGTTGAACTGGTTTATTTTTTAGAAAATAAAAAAATATAGTGGATTACTATTATGACTACTACCACTGCCAATACTACTGATACATCCCTATTGGCAAACTTTATATTTATATAAAAAAAAATATATATATATATTTTTTAGAACTTTTCTTTTTTTGGTTCATTATACAACTGTGGCGGGACTAATTAGACTGTGGCGGGCCGCATTAATGGGAAATCCTGCACACACACACACACACACACATATACACACACATGTGACAAATAAACCTCTTGATTTTTTATTCTGATTCTTACACACATGCATATATACACAACATATTAAGGCTGTCAATCTATTAAAATATTTAATATAATTAATCGCATGATTATCCATAGTGATTAATCGCAAATTAATCGCATATTTTGTATCTGTTCAAAATTTTATTTTATTTGTTTAACCTTTATTTATTCAGGCAAGCAATTAAGAACAAATTATTATATACAAAAGCAGCCTGTCTGTTATGGTTTGTAACCGACCTCAAACGCAACGGCACAGACAGGTAGTTCAGAGTTAGCCAAATACTAGGGCGTATTTATTTACAGAGTCAAAAAAAAGGTAAAGTACAATTATCAAACAAACAGGGAGACTGCCTTCGGCAGAGTCATCTGCGGCTCTGCAGAATCCTCCTGGTGATAGCGGTGGGGAATTGGCAAGTGACGTTGTAGCGGCTCTGCAGATACTCCCAGCTTTTACTCAAGGTGGAAAACGGAGAGAGAGAGAGGTATCAGAAACAGTCCAACGAAACACAGAGGCAGTGTGGTTCCCTCCTCCCTTAGCTGTGTCCAGAACCAATTGACAGTGACAGTCTTCAGTGTTCCCCACAACACACAATTAGCTGAGTCAGTGCAAACAAAACGAAATCTTCAGTGTCTCTTCTAAAACACACAATCAGAATAATCCAGAGGGGTAACGAAATCTTCAGTGTCTCTTCTAAAACACACAATCAGAATAATCCAGAGGGGTAACGAAATCTTCAGTGTCTCTTCTAAAACACACAATCAGAATAATCCAGAGGGGTAACGAAATCTTCAGTGTCTCTTCTAAAACACACAATCAGAATAATCCAGAGGGGTTTGGTTCCACTCACCCAAGCGCAACGCGTAAAGCGGGAAAACGAGGCGCAGCTCCAAACGGGGAACAAGGTTCTCAACAGCGGTTCTCCACAGAAAGGTCCTGGAGAGAAAGTAGACCAGGAACAGCAACGGGGAAAAAGCAGGCAAATGCAGTTGTATTCCAGAACGACCCGACATCGATAGAAAGAAGGTCCAGGTATATAAAGCCCTCTGGGGCGCTGATTAGCACACACATCAGGTGCGTGATGGTAATTGATACTTAACCTAGAAGTGTGCGTTAGGCAACGGACCAATCATCACAGCACCCCAAGAAGCGTGTGGCGGGGAAAGAACCAATCCTCACACTGTCCAAAAAGCAAAGGCCTTTTGTGGGAAGGGGGGTGGGAGGCTCTAACAAAAATGCATACAAGTAAATAAAATGCAAAATGACAGTAGCAATAGTATACAAGGACAACAATAAATAAGGGAGAGAGAATGAAAGGGAGAGAGGGAAAAAGAGAAAGGAAGAGTGAGAACCAGAGGGAGAGAGAGGGAGAGCGAGAACCAGAGGGAGAGAGAGAGAAGAAATCTACCTTAAACGTATCTTTTTCAAGTTTTAATTATCAACATGAGAGTCAACAAATGCTTGCTTTATGCAGCCATTTAACACAAAAGGATGACCCTCATGCATTGCAAATTTGCATCAAATTCAAAACAGAGTGATGCACAAAATAACTTAAAAGAAAATAATAATTTTAAACAATGAATAAAGTGTGCATGAAATAATAGGGGAAAGAAAACGTTAGGAACTTGTTACATTCACCCACACTCTCCCAGCTCTCTTTCTTTATTGCCCCCTCCTCATCTCACTCACCCACCCCCCCCTCTCTCTCTCTCTCTCTCTCTCTCTCTCTCTCTCTCTCTCTCTCTCTCTCTCTCTCTCTCTCTCTCTCTCTCTCTCTCTCTCTCTCTATCTCTCTCTCTATCTCTCTCTCACACACACACACACACACACACTTTGAGTCAATAACAAACATAGTATCAATGAGAGTATCAATAATACACCTGAGTGAAGTCTAGTTAAAAAAATTATTTAAAAAGTATAAAAGAAATGATATATATATATATTTAAACTTTTTTTAACGTTAATCTTATAAAAATATAGTGGTGTTAAAAGAATTGTGCGTTAACGCGTTAATAACGCATTCACTTTGACAGCCTTAACCCTCGAGTCAACCTTTAAAAAACCCACTACCTGTCTCCCTAGTGACCGAAACTGCGATCTCAGTTAAACATATCTTTTTCGTGTATTGTTCCAATTTTCTTTTATGAATATCATTATTAACTTCAGTCCTCACCATACATATCGAATATTTATTCATTTTCATTTAACCATTTCTTAAATTAGGGTTGGGGGGTTAGGGTTAGGGTTACCCTAGGGTTACCCTAACCCTAACCTGTCCAGTTCTGCAACTAGGGTGAAAGGTGTGACACTTGTTGTTCATGCGCTTAATAGTGATTGTTTTTAAAAAACAAACATGGAGGGCGGCTGGGTGGCGCAGCGGACATTGCGCTCGTCACCAATGCACGAGACACCGGCTGTCGGCGTTGCCTCCGGCTTGGGCCGGCCGGCATACTAACTCAATTGGCAGAGTTAGCGGGTCGGAAGTCGATGGGGGG
>NC_140168.1:97006111-97008611 GCF_963971535.1 Notolepis coatsorum
AAATATATATAGTGGAGGTTAAAATAAGAATATGACTTGGCCTTAAAACAAGTTCAGTCAGGAGATATTTCTTTGCTTTAATCCCTGCTTTACACGGCAGGGGAGGAGGTAAAGGAGGACCCGTCGACTTCACACTGTTGCCATGGCTACAAGTGACCCTCTGGGGGGAGGGGGCAGCAGTGTGGGCTGGGTGGGCTGGTGTTTCCATGACAACAGGGCCTTGTCCAGGTTGTGTCTGGCTAGTGCCAGATTGACAGCCGCTGTCCTCAAAACTAAAAATAGATTCACCTGAAGCCACTCATATAGTTACAAAGTGTTTGAACCCTTTCACTGCCACACGACAGAAGGTTAACCCTTTACTATCACACAACCGACGTGAAAGGGTTAACCTGCTGTTGTGTGGCAGTGAAAGGGTTAACCTTCGGTGTATTGACACAGTGAAAGGGTTAACCGTTTTGGTAGTGCGGCAGTGAAAGGGTTAAGACAGGGGAGCTCCAGTAGCTCACCGCATATCTCGGCGCTATTTCTGCGTCGGGGAAAACCGTGCTGCGTCACGGATCTGGTGGACTCCGAGTTCGATTCCCGGACCCGCCGTCATTTGCCAGAATGTTTTCCCCTGGCGGTTAGGTGGCCGAGCGGAGATTGCGTTCGTCACCAACCCCGGAGCTGTGAGCTGTGAGCTGGATTCGCCTGTTTGAATCCAGCTCACAGCTCCGGGGTTGTCACCAGCTTGGCTGGCCGTTCACACTAATACAATTGGCTGTATTAGAGGGTGGGAGAAGCTGGCGGGGTGGGTCCGGGTCGTTGTAAACAGCGACTCCTACAGTTCGGTCGGGGCGCCTGCTCAGCGCGGATAGGATCTAAGGGGGGTAGTGTGATCCTTCCACACGCTGCGCCCTCTCAATGAGAATCCGCGCTGCCAGGTGAAAAGAAGCGGTGATTGGCTGGACGTGTGTCGGAGGAAGCACGTGATAGCCTCCACTCTCCCAGATGATCTGACTGTGGGGGGTAAGTGCGCAGCGACCAGGAAGGGACTGGGAATTGGCATACGACTAACATTGGGATGGGAGAAAAATCGGAGGAAAATGGAGGGGGAAAAAGACCAAAAAAAATTAAAAAATTTCCCCTGATCTATATCCCGTTTCACCCTGTATCTGTCGGTCATGCTTGACCAGAAAAGCGATAAACGCTAAAAAATTAAGTTTAAAAAAAAAAAAAAAGGGTTAAGACAGATTATTGTTATACTTCACTAGATATTAAAGTCAAAGTCCTCTGTTTTAATTTGAATGTCTAAAACCCCTATTCATTGCATTACTGTAGGTACAGTGTATAAAACAACTTCCTTTACTAAGGTTATCCTTCTATAAATCTTTCGGCTATTTGTGCCCCACTATCCGCTGGGTGCATACTCTGACCTTTATCATGTTTTGTAACAGATTACAGAAGCCTATTGGAACGTGAGGTTCTGATATGATTTGATTAATATATCTGCATTATCCCACTTTATGCTTTGCTCTTGCTGCTTGTTTTACACAGATTTTATGTCTTATTTCTTACTGATGTAAAGCACTTTGAACTGCAATCCCCTGTATGAAAGGTGCTATACAAATAAAGTTATTATTATTATTATTATTATTATTATTATTATTATTATTATTATTATTATTATTATTATTATTATTATTATTATTATTATTATTATTATTATTATTATTATTATTATTATTATTATTATTATTATTATTATTATTATTATTATTATTATTATTATTATTATTATTATTATTATTATTATTATTATTATTATTATTATTATTATTATTATTATTATTATTATTATTATTATTTCTATCCATCTACATCATTTCATTGAGCTGTAATTAACGCAACACAAGAATTCTGCGTCCCCAGATGACAAGGTTCAACTCTCAATGTCTAGTGTTTACAGTGTCGGTGTTGTGTACGATTGTGTACAAAATAAACATTGTTCAATTTCAAGTTCAAGTTTGCTTTTATTTGTCACGTATAAAGTACTACATGTACATTACAGTGAAATGCTTGGTTCTATTTGAGCCCCTGAGAATGTGCTTCATACAGTAAGTAAGAGAGGAATGAGGTCCCAACACTATACAATAGGGCTGTAACGATGCATCGATTAATCCAAATGCATCGATTCTAATGTGTTAGAATCGAAGAATATGTTAGAATCGATTATAATCGAAATAATAATATATATATATATTTTTTTTGATTTTTTTGTATTGACCTATAGTCCATGCATGCTGAGTGAATCAGTTCCCCCAGCCACATTTGTGTATTAAAAAAAAAATTGGGGAATTAACTGATAGAAAATGTATAGAAAATTAATCGAATCGAATCGAATCGTGATCAAATGAAGAGATTTCATGATGCATTGAATCGTTGCCTGAATAATCGCAATCTAATCGATGTGAGGTCACATGGTTACACCCCGACTATACATTATACAAACTAAAGTACA
>NC_140168.1:97013611-97016111 GCF_963971535.1 Notolepis coatsorum
CCTAATCAATACGATCAATGGATTCACGGGGTCAATAAATACTAAGACTGTTGAACACATAATGAGAGGGGCAGCCCTAATGAGCAATGGATTACACTGATCAGCCAATACCTTTCCACAGCACCCACAACTAGGGTTGGGTACCTTTCACATTTGAACTGGTACCGGTACCCAACGGTACCTTTTTTCTGTACTTTAGTCTCTAAAAATATAATCTACCTACCCAAGTTGTAAAAAAATCCAAACTTCAAATAATTTATTATCATATATAATATATAATATTGCAGCGAGCGTTGTCTGCATCTACAGTAGCTTTGTAAAGTGTAACAACACTTGCAACGTCTTCGGCTTGCCATTGCACCGACTGCTTTGTTGTTGAAGTAAGTAAGTAAGTAAGTAAGTAAGTAAAGTTTATTTATATAGCACTTTTCACAGAGAGAACTCACAAAGTGCTTTACATACAGCAGAAATCAAATATAAAAAAAGCAAGAACCATTCAAGTGATAAGAGACAGAACAAAAACACCATGCATCACAGAGAAAAAAAACAAAAGACATATTTTATACCTGGAGGAGAAGCTCAAACATTACCCAAAGGCTTGTTTAAACAGTAATGTTTTTAGCTGATTTTTAAAAATGTCAACAGACACTGCAGCTCTTAGGCCACGAGGAAGGGCATTCCAGAGTCTAGGCGCTACAGACTGAAAGGCTCTGTCACCTTTGGTGATCAGCCTGGTGCGCGGAATGACCAACAGGTCCTGGTCAGCTGTCCTCAGGGTCCTGCTGGGCACATATGGTTCCAGCAGGTCGGTTAAATATTCTGGTGCCTGGCCGTGCAGAGCTCTGAAAGTGAGCACCAGGACCTTGAAATGTATTCTAAAATGTATAGGAAGCCAGTGCAAGGAGGCTAGAACTGGAGTGATGTGACACCTTCTGCTTGATCTGGTTAGCAGTCTTGCAGCAGTATTTTGGATGAACTGGAGGCGGTCTATGGATGATTTATTGAGGCAGGTGAGAACCGAATTGCAGTAGTCTAGACGAGAAGAAACGAAGGCATGGATAATCAACTCTAGGTCAGAATGGGAAACAATCGACCTGAGCTTAGCAATGTTCCAGAGATGGAAAAAACAGGTGCGGGTCACCGACTTGATGTGAGTGTCGAGGTGCATGGCCTGATCAAAGTTTACCCCAAGGTTCCTGAGGTTGGGGCTCACATTTGTTTCTAGGGACCCAAGGCAACCAGCCACCCTGGATGCAACGCCATCAGAGGCCACGATGAGCACCTCGGTTTTGGCCTCATTTAGCTGTAGGAAGTTGCTAGCTAACCGGGCCTTAATGGCCACTCATTTAAAACAATAAAATTAGAATTAAAATCATCAGGGCAATCAGGGTTAAAAGAGCAATACAGCTAGATATCAACTGCATAAAGGTGGTAGGAGATGCCTTTAAAAGCGTTAATAATGTGTCCTAATGGGAGCAAATACAGTGAAAATAAAATCGGACCAAGTACCGAGCCCTGGGGGACCCCACAGGAAAGGATAACAGACTCAGACACATGGGGGCCTACTCCGACTGAGAAACATCTACCTGAGAGATAGGACTCAAACCACTCATGTGCACTCCCTGTGACACCCACCCAATCTCTGAGCCTATTTAGCAGAATGTTTGTCAAATGCAACACTAAGATCCAGTAGCACTAAAATGGAGCATCTACCAGAGTCGGCGGACATCATTAGATCATTAGATACTTTTAAAAGTGCAGTCTCCGTGGAGTGTTGCTTACGAAAACCCGACTGTTGGCAAATTTTGGACATACATGTTAATTTGGAGATGGGTCGATAGTTACTTAGTAACGAGGCATCCAGACTTGGCTTTTTTAAAAGCGGCTGAACGATTGCCTGTTTGAAGTAGGCGGGGACCTGGCCAGAGACCAAAGAGAAGTTTATGTTGGAAAGCAGACTGGGACCAATAGTGCTGAAAACGTCCTTTAACAGAGAGGTTGGGATGGTGTCTAATGGGCTAGAGGAGGTTTTTGTGCTTCTCACTAGCTCTGTTAGGTCGTGGAGGGAAATGGGTGAGAAGGAATTCAGAGTAGACTGACTGTTAGGAGATAACGGTTGAATTGAGGTGGAGGGTGTAATACCTGCCCTGACACTGGCAACCTTATTTACAAAAAATAGGAGAAAATCATGACAGTCTTCAGCAGAGAAAACAGGTGTGACAGGGGTTTGTGGACTGACAATGATATTAATGGTGTCGAATAGGACTCTGGGGTTTAGTTTGTTAGATGAAATTAGGTTTGTGAAATTTGAATCAAGTCAAATCCTAGGTAAGCATGTATTGTGCGTGTGAACGTTGATGTGAACGTGCGGCACACTTCATAGGTTTCGTTTCGCGGTAAACGAAACATTGATGTCATCGAACTTTAAAAAAAAATATATATATATATGTATGTACCTAAATGTGGCACCGGCGGATCTCACGTGAATCAGTACTCGACT
>NC_140168.1:97021111-97071111 GCF_963971535.1 Notolepis coatsorum
CCCCCCCCCCCCCCCCCCATCCTCCTCCTCCCCCCCCCCTCCCGGCTCACCCCTGTTCTAAGAAGAAAGGACCTGTCTTTGATGAGAACACTGCTCACTCACACCTCGCAGGAGAACGTTGGAGAAGGTTGGCTCACACGGAGCCTTTCTCCGCACAATCTGACTTTGGACAATGGAACACGCTGTGTGTGTGTGTGTGTGTGTGTGTGTGTGTGTGTGTGTGTGTGTGTGTGTGTGTGTGTGTGTGTGTGTGTGTGTGTGTGTGTGTGTGTGTGTGTGTGTGTGTGTGTGTGTGTGTGTGTGTGTGTGTGTGTGTGTGTGTGTGTGTGTGTGTGTGTGTGTGTGTGTGTGTGTGTGTGTGTGTGTGTGTGTGTGTGTGTGTGTGTGTGTGTGTGTGTGTGTGTGTGTGTGTGTGTGTGTGTGTGTGTGTGTGTGTGTGTGTGTGTGTGTGTGTGTGTGTGTGTGTGTGTGTGTGTGTGTGTGTGTGTGTGTGTGTGTGTGTGTGTGTGTGTGTGTGTGTGTGTGTGTGTGTGTGTGTGTGTGTGTGTGTGTGTGTGTGTGTGTGTGTGTGTGTGTGTGTGCGCGCGTGTGTGTGTCGTGGGGATCGAGAGGTTTATATTACTGCGGTGACGTCCTTAGCGTGTTAGACTTACTTGAATGAAACTGAGATGATGTTACTAAAGTAGATTCTACTGTAAAAGATAGAGCTCTCTCTCTCTCTCTCTCTCTCTCTCTCTCTCTCTCTCTCCTGGCCTCTCTGCTTCCCGTTATGTTTCTGTGTTTTAATGCTTCGTCTCTCTATGCCAGTGGACTCACTCATCTCCCCGCTGTACATGTGCCTTTTATTAAAGATCAATGAAACCGCAGCGTTCTCTGTCTGTGTGGCAACAGGCCCAACAACCAGCCCTTTAGCTCAGCTGGTTAGTGTATAAGCTACAGTCGACCAGCACCTGCTAACGGGTCTGACCCTTTAGCTCAGCTGGTTAGTGCGGCTGCCTGTGGATCCCATGGTCACAGGTTCAAATCTTTCGGTTACATTAGTAATGCTGATGTTCATCGGTAGAGTCCTCTCTCAGGACTACCCAGGCTGTTTCTAGCGCTAGCTCCGGCTAGTTAGCCGCCAGGCTGTCTCTAGCGCTAGCTCCGGCTAGTTAGCCGCCAGGCTGTCTCTAGCGCTAGCTCCGGCTAGTTAGCCGCCAGGCTGTTTCTAGCGCTAGCTCCGGCTACTTAGCCCCCAGGCTGTTTCTAGCATTAGCTCCGGCTAGTTAGCCGCCAGGCTGTTTCTAGCGCTAGCTCCGGCTACTTAGCCCCCAGGCTGTTTCTAGCGCTAGCTCCGGCTAGTTAGCCGCAAACCAATGCAGAGTCAACAGGGTCGCACTCCTGTTTCTACAAGTGAGCTCCAGTGCAGTCGGGAGCGTGACCCCATTGACTTTATATTTGTGGCCAACTAAATGGTAAATGGCTGCATTTATATAGTACTTTTATCCAAAGCGCTTTACAATTTGTTCCTCTCATTTTACCCGTTCACTCACACATTCACACACCGACGGCAGAGGCAACCATGCAAAGTGCCAACCTGCTCATCAGGAGCAATTAGGGGGTAAGTGTCTTGCTCAAGGACACTTCGACATGCTGCCCGGGAGGAGCGGGAATCGAACTGGGAACCTCCGTGTTACCAGACGACTGCTCTACCTCCCGAGCCACTACTAGCCGGAGCTGGAGTGAGGAACGGCATGGACTGCGCTGAGAAAGGACTCCAATCAACTACATCATTCACCTCCTTGTATTTACCATCCGGTCACATGGTGCGTGTGAGACTCCATGAGGACCGGTCACATGGTGCGTGTGAGACTCCATGAGGACCGGTCACATGGTGCGTGTGAGACTCGATGAGGACCGGTCACATGGTGCGTGTGAGACTCGATGAGGACCGGTCACATGGTGCGTGTGAGACTCCATGAGGACCGGTCACATGGTGCGTGTGAGACTCGATGAGGACCGGTCACATGGTGCGTGTGAGACTCCATGAGGACCGGTCACATGGTGCGTGTGAGACTCCATGAGGACCGGTCACATGGTGCGTGTGAGACTCGATGAGGACCGGTCACATGGTGCGTGTGAGACTCCATGAGGACCGGTCACATGGTGCGTGTGAGACTCCATGAGGACCGGTCACATGGTGCGTGTGAGACTCGATGAGGACCGGTCACATGGTGCGTGTGAGACTCGATGAGGACCGGTCACATGGTGCGTGTGAGACTCCATGAGGACCGGTCACATGGTGCGTGTGAGACTCCATGAGGACCGGTCACATGGTGCGTGTGAGACTCCATGAGGACCGGTCACATGGTGCGTGTGAGACTCGAGGACCGGTCACATGGTGCGTGTGAGACTCCATGAGGACCGGTCACATGGTGCGTGTGAGACTCGAGGACCGGTCACATGGTGCGTGTGAGACTCCATGAGGACCGGTCACATGGTGCGTGTGAGACTCGATGAGGACCGGTCACATGGTGCGTGTGAGACTCCATGAGGACCGGTCACATGGTGCGTGTGAGACTCCATGAGGACCGGTCACATGGTGCGTGTGAGACTCCATGAGGACCGGTCACATGGTGCGTGTGAGACTCGAGGACCGGTCACATGGTGCGTGTGAGACTCCATGAGGACCGGTCACATGGTGCGTGTGAGACTCCATGAGGACCGGCCAGACGCACCAGGACTGGGATCTGAGGTGTTTATGTCAACATGTTTTTGAGCTTGTTGTTCCTTGTTATTATTATTATTTTTGAATTAGAATAATTCAATTTGCCAAGTAAAGTTTTGCATAATAGCATGGCATTTGTTGTCTGCATTTAACCCGTTCACTACCACACTACAGAAGGTTAACCCTTTCACTACCAAACTACAGAAGGTTAACCCGTTCACTACCACACTACAGAAGGTTAACCTTTCACTGCCACACTACAGAAGGTTAACCCTTTCACTACCAAACTACAGAAGGTTAACCCGTTCACTACCACACTACAGAAGGTTAACCTTTCACTACCAAACTACAGAATGTTAACCTTTCACTACCACACTACAGAAGGTTAACCCTTTCACTACCACACTACAGAAGGTTAACCCTTTCACTACCACACTACAGAAGGTTAACCTTTCACTACCAAACTACAGAAGGTTAACCTTTCACTACCACACTACAGAAGGTTAACCCTTTCACTACCACACTACAGACGGTTAACCTTTCACTGCCACACTGCAGAAGGTTAACCTTTCACTACCACACTACAGAAGGTTAACCTTTCACTACCACACTACAGACGGTTAACCATCCTACCTCTTCAGGAGCCGTTGGGCACCCGGGGACCAACTCAAGATTCAAGATTTTTATTTGTCACACACACACGAGACATGCAGTGAAATGAAGGTGGCCATGCCCGCCTTGATTGTGCAAAAATACAAATAATGAAATAGAATAGACATGATAAAGTAATAAGAATAAAATACAATACAATGCTAAGCTTAAGAAATAAAGGTAATGAGTACTATATAAAAATAATATACAAATATAATATATTATAATAAATAAAAAAATAACACGAACACTGATCTCTCCACACAAGCACACACATTCTCACTTGCACTCTCACACACAAACACTACAAAAAAGGTCACTTTAACCCTTTGGTAGTGTGGCAGTGAAAGGGTTAAAGTGACCTTTTTTTGTAGTGTGTTTGTGTGTGAGAGTGCAAGTGAGAATGTGTGTGTGTGCTTGTGTGGAGAGATCAGTGTTCGTGTTCTAATGTCGAAGTGTTCTAACTCGTGTTCTAATGTCGAAGTGTTCTAACTCGTGTTCTAATGCCAGAGCCTTGCTCAAGGGTCCCAGCAGGAGTAGAAACCCTGGACCCTGGTTCTCACCCCCACCAAACCCTGGCTCCCCATCACCCCACCCTCATCCACCTTCACTGGCTCCCCATCACCCCACCCTCATCCACCTCCACTGGCTCCCCATCACCCTCATCCACCTCCACTGGCTCCCCATCACCCTCATCCACCTCCACTGCATCCACCTCCACTGGCTCCCCATCACCCTCATCCACCTCCACTGCATCCACCTCCACTGGCTCCCCATCACCCTCATCCACCCCCACTGGCTCCCCATCACCCTCATCCACCTCCACTGGCTCCCCATCACCCTCATCCACCTCCACTGCATCCACCTCCACTGGCTCCCCATCACCCTCATCCACCCCCACTGGCTCCCCATCACCCTCATCCACCTCCACTGGCTCCCCATCACCCTCATCCACCTCCACTGGCTCCCCATCACCCTCATCCACCCCCACTGGCTCCCCATCACCCTCATCCACCTCCACTGGCTCCCCATCACCCTCATCCACCTCCACTGGCTCCCCATCACCCTCATCCACCCCCACTGGCTCCCCATCACCCTCATCCACCTCCACTGGCTCCCCATCACCCTCATCCACCCCCACTGGCTCCCCATCACCCTCATCCACCTCCACTGGCTCCCCATCACCCTCATCCACCTCCACTGGCTCCCCATCACCCTCATCCACCTCCACTGGCTCCCCATCACCCTCATCCACCTCCACTGGCTCCCCATCACCCTCATCCACCTCCACTGGCTCCCCATCATCCACCTCCACTGGCTCCCCATCAAATCCAGCATCGCCTACAAAACCCTCCTGCTCACTTACAAGTCCCTCCACCCCCACACTCAGTACCTCACTGACCTCAGTACCTCCTCCACCCCTACACTCAGTACCTCACTGACCTCAGTACCTCCTCCACCCCCACACTCAGTACCTCACATGCAGTGAAATGAAGGTGGCCATGCCCGCCTTGATTGTGCAAAAATACAAATAATGAAATAGAATAGACATGATAAAGTAATAAGAATAAAATACAATACAATGCTAAGCTTAAGAAATAAAGGTAATGAGTACTATATAAAAATAATATACAAATATAATATATTATAATAAATAAAAAAATAACACGAACACTGATCTCTCCACACAAGCACACACACACATTCTCACTTGCACTCTCACACACAAACACTACAAAAAAGGTCACTTTAACCCTTTGGTAGTGTGGCAGTGAAAGGGTTAAAGTGACCTTTTTTGTAGTGTGTTTGTGTGTGAGAGTGTGAAGTATCTTTCACTTCATTTATATATGATCTGTGATCGTATAGTCTTTTACCCTTCTCTCTGCATTGTTTGTAGTTTCTGGTGTTCGGTTCTATTAAGGAAAACGCAGACGAGGTGGTCTGAAATCAAACAAATGGGGTGTTTATTTCCATTGTTAATAAAACACAACTATGCGTTAAACAAGTACAGGATCTTCATTTCATATCTAATCGTCTCTTTGGTGTCGCAGTTTTGTCCATGATCTGATCAGCTGGGGCCGATCAGAGCGTTCTTCTCCGGTGTGGTTCTCTGTCTCGGGTTGTCCATGACAACACGCAGCTTCTCTTTGTGGTTTGTGGTCGCCAAGGCAACCTTGGTTTTCGGATCCTCAGCGGTTTGGGAGGGAGCGCTTGATTTCGTCTCGGCGGATCTCTGCTATGAGGCGCTCCTCTGTCATCTGGTGTCAGTGGCTCTGATTTTCCGGCTCGGCTCTCGAGCTCCGGTTAGTGAGTCTCCAGCGCTCCTCTGTCTCAGTTTTCGTCTCAGCGCCCCTCCTTCTCCAATTGCATGCCTGGTTATATAGGAGAAAAGACCCTCCCCCCCTTGGTCGAGTCCTTGAAACGTGCTGTCACGATCTCAAGGACTCCGGCGTTCTTCTCATTGGCTAACGCCCGGTGCTGCTGTCTCCCCCTCCATGTAAGGAGGTAGACTAGATTTTTCTCGCCGTTCTTTTAATGATACGGATTAAAATCGAATTGTTTGATTAAACCCTTTTACCAGCACAGCTCAACACACACAACTTTCCAGAAGATGAAGCCTTTCATACATAGAAATACAGTACTGTTATATCTATACATTCCTTACATACCAGTTTTGCAAATACAGTACTGCTGTTTGATAGAAAAATGAGTCAAGAGAAGGCAGTACTGTTGTTTGATAGAGAATGAGTCAAGAGAAGGGAATACTCATTTAATATACCAACTAATTAAGTAGTTTGTTAAGTTTACTTTGTTTAGATAATATGGTTTAATCTAACTTAGCTTTCTTACCAGTTATTTTTATATAAGTTCACAATGGTACCTTTTAACTTTCTCAGTGGCCAATTTGTCTCATTCATGGTATCAAATTGTTTGCGTCTTCTTGCTGCTTCTCCTACATTATCTTTTAATTAATGACTATGTTTGGTTTCTGGAGTTTAGCTTTTGCTCAGTTGTGTTATGCTATTTGGCCAGCTGCCTTTATCTATTTCCTCAAGGGCCCAGTTTGGCTGACGAGGTTTAACAGCACCCTGACCTCAAACTGTATTCTAAGTTTTATGATTGGAGCTAGTTCCTGTTTCTTTAACGACCCTATCTCTCCCTGACAGAAGGTTCTTGCCAAGGGGGGTTTTCTCACAATGGTTGGTTATTCGCTTATCCTAAAAATAAACAAGACCTCCTGCTTGATCACCTCCATATAGTCTGGAGGGGTCAGTTTATGACCTTAACGCAATCTACTTTGTTGGGTGTGGCGAGAATGTCAGCTAACCATCCAAGGTCTACTTGCCCTTACTTGTACCTATTTTTGACGAGCGAGGGTATTTCTGCTTAACAGCTGTGACTTATTTTATTTGAGATCCTGTTTCTTAAATTCATTACTTAGCACTAGATCATACATTTTGATTTAATTAATTTACGACACTGGGGCCACAGAGGAAGTGGCCCTTCTGTCAAATCAGCATTTCCGTCTAATATTATTTTGTACAGTTTAGTTGCTATTTTCATGTTTCATTTTGATAAATTCACGACAAGTGCAAGTGAGAATGTGTGTGTGTGCTTGTGTGGAGAGATCAGTGTTCGTGTTCTAATGTCGAAGTGTTCTAACTCGTGTTCTAATGTCGAAGTGTTCTAACTCGTGTTCTAATGCCAGAGCCTTGCTCAAGGGTCCCAGCAGGAGTAGAAACCCTGGACCCTGGTTCTCACCCCCACCAAACCCTGGCTCCCCATCACCCCACCCTCATCCACCTTCACTGGCTCCCCATCACCCCACCCTCATCCACCTCCACTGGCTCCCCATCACCCTCATCCACCTCCACTGGCTCCCCATCACCCTCATCCACCTCCACTGGCTCCCCATCACCCTCATCCACCTCCACTGGCTCCCCATCACCCTCATCCACCTCCACTGGCTCCCCATCACCCTCATCCACCCCCACTGGCTCCCCATCACCCTCATCCACCTCCACTGGCTCCCCATCACCCTCATCCACCCCCACTGGCTCCCCATCACCCTCATCCACCCCCACTGGCTCCCCATCACCCTCATCCACCCCCACTGGCTCCCCATCACCCTCATCCACCTCCACTGGCTCCCCATCACCCTCATCCACCCCCACTGGCTCCCCATCACCCTCATCCACCTCCACTGGCTCCCCATCACCCTCATCCACCCCCACTGGCTCCCCATCACCCTCATCCACCCCCACTGGCTCCCCATCACCCTCATCCACCTCCACTGGCTCCCCATCACCCTCATCCACCTCCACTGGCTCCCCATCACCCTCATCCACCTCCACTGGCTCCCCATCACCCTCATCCACCTCCACTGGCTCCCCATCACCCTCATCCACCTCCACTGGCTCCCCATCACCCTCATCCACCCCCACTGGCTCCCCATCACCCTCATCCACCCCCACTGGCTCCCCATCACCCTCATCCACCCCCACTGGCTCCCCATCACCCTCATCCACCCCCACTGGCTCCCCATCACCCTCATCCACCCCCACTGGCTCCCCATCACCCTCATCCACCTCCACTGGCTCCCCATCACCCTCATCCACCTCCACTGGCTCCCCATCACCCTCATCCACCTCCACTGGCTCCCCATCACCCTCATCCACCCCCACTGGCTCCCCATCACCCTCATCCACCTCCACTGGCTCCCCATCACCCTCATCCACCTCCACTGGCTCCCCATCACCCTCATCCACCTCCACTGGCTCCCCATCACCCTCATCCACCTCCACTGGCTCCCCATCACCCTCATCCACCTCCACTGGCTCCCCATCACCCTCATCCACCTCCACTGGCTCCCCATCACCCTCATCCACCTCCACTGGCTCCCCATCACCCTCATCCACCCCCACTAGCTCCCCATCACCCTCATCCACCTCCACTGGCTCCCCATCACCCTCATCCACCTCCACTGGCTCCCCATCACCCTCATCCACCTCCACTGGCTCCCCATCACCCTCATCCACCTCCACTGGCTCCCCATCACCCTCATCCACCCCCACTGGCTCCCCATCACCCTCATCCACCCCCACTGGCTCCCCATCACCCTCATCCACCTCCACTGGCTCCCCATCACCCTCATCCACCTCCACTGGCTCCCCATCACCCTCATCCACCTCCACTGGCTCCCCATCACCCTCATCCACCTCCACTGGCTCCCCATCACCCTCATCCACCTCCACTGGCTCCCCATCATCCACCTCCACTGGCTCCCCATCATCCACCTCCACTGGCTCCCCATCATCCACCTCCACTGGCTCCCCATCATCCACCTCCACTGGCTCCCCATCAAATCCAGCATCGCCTACAAAACCCTCCTGCTCACTTACAAGTCCCTCCACCCCCACACTCAGTACCTCACTGACCTCAGTACCTCCTCCACCCCCACACTCAGTACCTCACTGACCTCAGTACCTCCTCCACCCCTACACTCAGTCACGGTCCCTGCGATCCTCAGACACATTCCCTGAACCAGACTGCAGACCTTTGGGGACTTTCAGTGTGGCAGCTCCCACCCTCTGGAACTGTATATTACTGTATATGTCTGTATATTTTTGGCTGGATAGTTGTATATTTAAGATTTTAGAATGTATATACATACCAGAATATATATCCCGGACCGTATTTTATTCTTTATTCTATTTTATTCTTATTTTTAATATTATTATATTCTTATTCTTATTTGAGTCCTATTGACTACCTAAATGTTTATTGTTGTTCAATGTGAGCGATCTGTAGTGCCGAATTTCCCTCTGGATTATTAAAATGTCGATTCTATTTCTATTCTAACTCCCTCCCCACAGAACTCTGCAACGCCCCAACGCTGGACTGTTTCAAGAAACTCCTCAAAACTCACCTCTTTAACATGGCCTTTGACCCTTGCTATTGACCCTATGTAAAGCGACCTTGGGTTTCACGAAAGGCACTATATGAAACTAAGTTATTATTATTATTAGGAGTATGTACCCAGCGCGCATGTCTTTTATGGTGCTCAAATGTAGTTAACTCTTTCACTACCAAACGGTTAACCCTTTCACTTCGACAATACAGAAGGTTAAGCCTTTCACTGACACACGACTGATTGATTGATTGATTGATTGATTGAAAACTTTATTAACAGATTGCAGAATGGGTACAGTACAGCTCAATACATACAATTGTTAAGGGGATGCAGACCAGAGAAAGACTTTCGTCTTGTTTACATCAGGGTCCCCTATTTTCAATTCATCATAACATATATAACATACACGACATACAGATAGCCAGTACTGCTACATCTATACATTTATGACATACCAGATTTGCAAATACAGTACTGTTTGTGATACAAAAAGAGTCCAGAAAAGAGAGTATATACATTTGACGTAGAAACTGTACATTGGAGGTTGGGTAGGTGGGGTGGGGTTGAGTGGGTGGGTGGGGGGGACGGGACTGTACATTAGAGGTGGTTGGGTGGGGGGGGGGGGGGGACACTGTACAACAGAGCATTCATTCATTCAACCCTTTCACAACCACACTACAGAAGGTTAACATTTCACTACCACAGTGGTAGTGAAAGGTTAACCTTTTGTAGTGTGGTAGTGAAAGGGTTAAATGACATAAAAATGCACCATTGCATCCTTTCGCTCTTCGGAGCCCTTTGGAGGGTCAACAATACTGTCGTGAGAGGGTCAGATGCTTGGAGTGCACCGTGGTCTTTGGAGCAGCAGGGGGCGCCAGAGTCTCATGTTGCCCTCGGCCCTTCACCGTCCGCTTCCTGGAAGCGTCTATATTAATCCCAGCCGAAGAGTGCGTCGCGTTTCTCTGATTGGCCATGACGCCCATGTGACCGCGGCAGGGCGGTAGGCCTGTAGCTGTTCCGCAACCGTTCCTACTTCCGGGGTAGGCCTGATTGGCCCCGACAGGCACGTGACCCGCCGCAGCCCCAGGAGCAAGCGCGCTACTGCTGGAGTTCGCTTCGCCTTTCACATCGCTGCCGTTGGCGAAAGCAGGATGAGAGGCGAGAGCGTAGATTTCGCTGTGTATCATTTAATCATTTAACATTTGAAAGGCATACATTGTTGTCATACAGAAGTACAGAATACTTTTATCCAAAATGCTTCTTACTGTTACACTGTTAGAGACTGTGCAGTGCACGGCTTTAGTCTCACTCGAGTGAGGAAGACCGCTGGTTCTCCAACATACAGCGGTGTGCTCTTCAGAATGTACCGGGAGAAACGTTTACTGTACCCCGCAGACATAAGCGTCTCACAGGGCTGAGCTGTGCACGGCTTTAGTCTCACTCGAGTGAGGAAGACCGCTGGTTCTCCAACATACAGCGGTGTGCTCTTCAGAATGTACCGGGAGAAACGTTTACTGTACCCCGCAGACATAAGCGTCTCACAGGGCTGAGCTGTGCACGGCTTTAGTCTCACTCGAGTGAGGAAGACCGCTGGTTCTCCAACATACAGCGGTGTGCTCTTCAGAATGTACCGCTGGTTCTCCAACATACAGCGGTGTGCTCTTCAGAATGTACCGGGAGAAACGTTTACTGTACCCCGCAGACATAATAAGCATATAAGCAGTGCTTACTAACGTTATTAGTTACGTTATTTCTGACCGAATTAGTCATTCATTTGTCTGCTTTCGCCAACGGCAGCGATGTGAAAGGCAAAGCGAACTCCAGCAGTAGCGCGCTTGCTCCTGGGGCTGCCAGCGATGTGAAAGGCGAAGCGAACTCCAGCAGTAGCGCGCTTGCTCCTGGGGCCGCGGCGGGTCACGTGCCTGTCGGGGCCAATCAGGCCTACCCCGGAAGTAGGAACGGTTGCGGAACAGCTACAGGCGAGCGGTAGAGCGGAAATAGGCTGCTGCCTCCACGTCAAGAAAGACAGACAGGCATTCTATTGCCATGCTTTGCGACAAACCCTAACCTTAACCAACTCCGAAATAATGCCTAACCTTAACCCTAACCTTAACTTAACCCTAACCTTAACCAACTCCGAAATAATGCCTAACCTTAACCCTAACCTTAACTTAACCCTAACCTTAACCAACTCCGAAATAATGCCTAACCTTAACCCTAACCTTAACTTAACCCTAACCTTAACCAACTCCGAAATAATGCCTAACCTTAACCCTAACCTTAACTTAACCCTAACCTTAACTCCTGGGGCCGCGGCGGGTCACGTGCCTGTCGGGGCCAATCAGGCCTACCCCGGAAGTAGGAACGGTTGCGGAACAGCTACAGGTGAGCGGTAGAGCGGAAATAGGCTGCTGCCTCCACGTCAAGAAAGACAGACAGGCATTCTATTGCCATGCTTTGCGACAAACCCTAACCTTAACCAACTCCGAAATAATGCCTAACCTTAACCCTAACCTTAACTTAACCCTAACCTTAACCAACTCCGAAATAATGCCTAACCTTAACCCTAACCTTAACTTAACCCTAACCTTAACCAACTCCGAAATAATGCCTAACCTTAACCCTAACCTTAACTTAACCCTAACCTTAACCAACTCCGAAATAATGCCTAACCTTAACCCTAACCTTAACTTAACCCTAACCTTAACCAACTTCGAAAGAATGCCTAAACTTAACCAGCGAAAGAATGCATGTTTATAGCGAGAGATGATAAACGTAAAAAAAAAAAAAAAAAAAAAATTGAAGGGATTTGAATTTACTTGTCACCAACCGCACCGCAGGCTCCAGAACGAGGTGAGCTAAGCGTCGATGGAAAAACAGCGGGGATTACGGCTGCATAATGCCGCGGCCGCTCTGCCGCTCCGCTGCCGCGGGGCGTGTCGCGGCCAATCAGGGAAAACGCGTAAGCACTCGGCAGCACTCTTCGGCTGGGATTAAAGAATAGGCTTCCTGCGTAAGCCCTGCGTCAACTTTATGTCCTCATTGCATTCGCAGAACTCTTGGTAGGCGCAGAACCAGATGAAATCCTCTAGAGGTCGACCTAGTCCTATGACCACGATCAGACTTCTTTTTAATGAATTCTCCCAGGGGAGGAGGACAGAGTCCAGTTTAGCGTGTCAGGATGATGTAGCATAGAGTTGTAGTGTAGGCCAGTATGAGTATAGTAATATAGTATATAGCAGCGTAACATAGAATAATAATATATTAAAATATTGTATAATACTGTACCAATATGGTGTAGAATAAATAGTATGATTTAGTTATATTATAATAAAATAGAAATTAGATAGTATATAGAAGTATAATACATTATATATGTGTGTGTGTGTGTGCAGGCCCGGACTGGCCATCGGGAGCACCGGGAGTTTTCCCGGTGGCCTGGCCTGCACAGATAAAAAAAATAATAATAAAAAAAAATAATAATAATAATTATTTTATAATCTTTAATTTTTTTGCCAGGCCATTGTTTCTAGTTGTGGCGGCGCGATAGTTAGATAATCTAGGTGGGTGGGGAACAACCAGGATTTCACTGTCTGCAACAGAGTTGGAGAACTATCTGACTCTCTCCCTCTCGCGGATCACACACACACAAATGGAGCCGTGCTGCCGCTTGTGATTGGTGGAGGCGGGACCAGGCGATACAACTGATTGACAGCGGAAGTGGCGAATGGAATGGCAGATGGCACTCAGATGCAGAATAACAGCCAGGCAGTGAGCGAGGTAGTGAGGGACTCGGGAGAGATACAGTAGAGCGAAAGTCAATTAACGTTGATGTCAAGATGGACAGTGGAAGAAAGAGAGGGTGGAGGAGAGAGGGATAAAACAAAGAAAAAGAAAGGCCCTTACAGGAGATGCTGCTAAATCCGGCAACATTTATCAAATGTTTTCTTGCACCAAGGTCAAGGAACCAGCAGGTTAGTCAGTGAGAAAAATAAACATGTGGATGTTAGCTAGCTAACGTTACCATGCAATGCATCATCTCCCCTGTCAAAAGCCCAATGTTAAATATGCCAAGAAACAAATAAATAATTTAACCCTTGTGTCTGAAAACTAAAGTGTTATACTCTTACCATATTAGGGGACTAAATTGAAAAACGGCATAAAAAGATTATATGTTGAAATAATTTCCCACTTTCTTTTCCATAAATATTTTATTCAACTTCAGATTAAAAATGAAATACTCCCACTTTTCTGAAAGGAGTTGTTAAATCTGACATTACAAAAAACAATATGTGGTGGTTATTATCGGGGCTGAAGTTGACTAAACAATTTATGAAAGAGAAAGTCAAAATAATTCCAAGATAATTCAAAGTTATATGCCGTATAGGTTATGAGATATTCTATATTCTATGATACCTATTGTATCCCCTTACGAACAAAAATTACATGCACCACACCTGTATGGGGCTCCGCCCCCATGGTGGCACCGCCCATATAGCAGTGACGGTAGTCACCACACACCCTTCCTCTATTTTCGTCCCAGCGTACTCGGATGCGTGCACCGTACGATAAACTAGTAGGATGAAAAGATTAAAGAAGATTCGTAATATTGAGGGCTTACCGGAGGATTGTGTTTCTCTGGATTCTCCGGAGCTTGTTTCGACGACGCAGACCTGTGCTGGTGGTTCCTCGGCTGACGGCGACGGACCGGGGGGCAGCGTACAAGGTTTGGCTAACGGGTCGGCTTGTACAAAGGTGAGGTCTGTGTCAGTAGGCATCGATGTCGGTGTTAGTCGTGCTGTGGAGTATGTTTCAGCACCGGGGCCGGGGCGGCTTGGCGATCGTTCCACTGTCGTGGGCGATGTCTTGGCGATCCTGGAACATGCTGTTAACACTAATGCTACTACTGTTTTTTCTGCTAACACTGATGTTGACGCTGGAATGTCTAGTAATCCCCGCCGCGGGTTTCCGCTCTTCCCTCCTCTTACCAGCTTCATTGATGAAGGTCAGTCGGTGGTGGATGTGGGGGGGTTTGCTGAGCTTTATTTACCTTTTTTACGGGTGAAGGGGCTGACAACGGGGTGCAGGCCGGGGGTACCTTGGCTAAGCAGTCAGGTAGCTTTTTTCCTGTGCCCAGGCGGGGATGAACGGTGTTCCGCCCGGCCGATGCTTGATAGCATGTCGGCTCGGAGGGTGGCAGTATGGACGGATGAATGGTATGCTGCTGCAGGATGGCATTTAGCGGCGGCCAGTGTTGTGGCTCAGCTGGCTACTTTCCTATCCAAGATGGCGTCGGGTTGTGGGTCTTTGGGTCAGACCGACATTGTAAACATGATTCATGTTTGTGGTGTTATAGAGATCTTGACTCAGTCGCAAGCTATAACTGCGGGGAGGATTCGGATGCTATCAACTTTAGTTGTTAGGCATGTTTGGTTGGAGCAGTCTCCTCTTGGGGAAGAGGATAGGTTTTCTCTCCTCATGACTCCTTTTTCCACAGATAGTCTTTTTGGGCGTTCTGTGGAGGCGCAGGCGGTTTTTGATCGGGGTCCTACACCGTCTCACGCTGTGCAGCCAGAGGTGGGGGCACGGTCTCGGCGTGATGTAAGTGGTAGCAATATCACTGCAGGGCTTCGGCGTGTGGGAGCCCATGGGGTCCTCATGCCTTGCGTGTCTAGCTGCGGAACGACTCCTCAGCATACGCTGGTGGGGTGTTCAGGGGGCGAGTATGTGTCCACAAGTTTGGTGACAGCTCCTCCCGTATCAAACCGGCCCTTTCTGTCGGGGTCCTCCCTTGGGTGTTTTGCACGACGGGGGGGACCGGGCCAACTATCTACGGTTCCTTGCGGCCCAGCGTCAGTTGACGGCGGGTGCGCTGTGGGATTATGTTCACATATGGCGACAGGAATGCCGTCTGGATCGGTGGTTGCAGAGAACGTTAGAGGCGGGGCTGGTTTTGCAGTTCGCACAGCCCCATCCTCCGTTCTCAGGTTTGGTACCGACCCTATTGTCAGGGTCAGACGCGGTGACAGCCCTGGCCGACGAGATCCAATCTCTGTTGGCGAAGCAGGCCGTCGTTGTGGTCCCGAGCGAGGATGCAATGTCAGGCGTCTACTCCCGTTATTTTCTGGTGCCCAAGAAAACAGGGGGGGTCAGACCTATACTGGATCTGTCCGCGTTCAATCGGTTGATTGTAGCGAGACCGTTCAGAATGTTGACCGTCAGACTCCTTCTGCTTGCTGTCAGGAGGGGGGACTGGTTCACCTCCATAGACCTGAAGGACGCGTATTTTCACGTTCCTATTTTCCCTCCTCACAGGCAGTTCCTGCGGTTCCTGTTTCAGGGCGTAGCGTATGAGTACCACAGAATGCCGTTCGGGTATTCTCTGGCTCCCCGCACATTCACCAAGTGCGTGGCGGCTGCACTGGAGCCTTTACGTCATCGGGGGATACGAGTTCTATTCTATCTCGACGACATGCTACTCCTCAGTCGTTCGGAGGAGGTTGCCAGGTCTCATACCAGGCTGGTGGTGGAATTCCTCACCAGCCTGGGTTTTGCTGTGAATTGGAAGAAGAGTACCCCTCTTCCCAGTCAACAGGTGGAGTACTTGGGCTTGACCTTGAGGTCAAGGCCCATGATTGCAACCCTCTTGGTGCAGCGTCGGGGGTCTCTCCGTCACGCACTCAGGGGTTTCCGTCCGGGAGGGACGGTTACGGCGCTGCAGGTGATGCGTCTGCTGGGCCTTATGTCGGCTGCTCACGTGGTGGTTCCTCTTGGCCTCCTCTTTATGAGGAGGATACAGAGGTGGTTTGTCTCTTTGAGACTGGATCCAGTGAGGGACAAGAGGAAATGGTTGACGGTTCCTTTGTCGATATGGGGGGACCTCGTCCATTGGGGGAGGCTGGGTATCCTCTCCGTTGGGGTCCCCATGGGCGGCAGGAGCTCACACGTCACAGTCTTCACCGACGCTTCTCTCACGGGTTGGGGAGGGGTGCTTCGGTCTCATGCAGTGGGGGGCAGCTGGACGGGTCATGCCGATCCAGCTGTCCTGCATATCAATGTGTTGGAGTTGAAGGCGGTTCTTCTGGTCCTTCAACGGCTCCACCATTTTGTGGTGGGCAGGCACGTTTTGGTCAGGACGGACAATGTGACGGCGGCGGCGTATATCAACAGGCAGGGTGGGACTCGTTCCGCCCGCCTGCTCCGGGCGGCGCGCGAACTGCTGCTATGGGCATCCCGCAGGCTGCGCAGTCTGACGGCGCTCCACGTTCCTGGTACGGAGAATGTGGGGGCGGATGTGATGTCTCGGGCGGTCTTCCTCACGACGGGTGGGAACTCCGCTCCGACATAGTCAGGCAGATTTGGGATCGGTTCGGGGAGGCCTCGGTGGATCTGTTTGCGTGCCGACGTTCTCACAAGTGCCCCTTGTGGTTCTCGCTCAGTCGAGCGGATCGCCCCCCCTTGGGGGTAGATGCCTTCTCGACGTTTCAGTGGCCGCCCGGTCTTCTGTACGTCTTCCCTCCGGTACAGCTGTTGAGTCAGCTGTTGGAGCGGATACGGAGGGAGCGCAGGACGGTGATCCTGGTCGCGCCGGACCGGGGCATGGCGGTATGGTTCCCGGCCTTGATCCAGCTTCTGATCGCTCCTCCTTGGGTCATTCCGTGGTCGGAGACGGCCCTCTCTCAGCACAACGGGGTGTTTGTCCGCCCTCCGGTGTTGGGTCAGCCCCTGATGGTGTGGCTGGTGGGGGGGTGAGTCTGGAGGGGATGGAGCCTTCTGTGGTTGATACCATTCGGCGTGCGTTTGCTCCCTCCACTGTCGCGGTTTACGCGGGCAGGTGGCGTGCGTTCAAAGAGTGGTGTAAGGGGGGGGGGGGCTGGGACCCAGTCTCCTGTCCCCTGGATGCTGTTCTGAGTTATCTCCAGTCTCTTCTTGATGGGCTGTCGGCTTCGACAGTGAGGGTCTATGCGGTAGCTATATCCTCTTATCATGAGGGTTTTGAGGGGACTGTTTTGTTCAGCCACCCTCTTGTGAAGCGTTTCCTGCTTGGCGCTCGACGCGTTAAGCCGGTGCAACGCTCCTTGGCTCCGAGTTGGGATCTTCAGTTGGTCCTCGGTCGGTTGTCCTTGGCTCCGTTTGAGCCGCTCGAGCAGGCGTCTTTGGGCCGGCTTTCCTTCAAGACCGCGTTCCTACTGGCTGTCACTTCCGCTAAACGCGTAGGTGAGCTCTGTGCTCTCTCGGTACGTCCAGAGTGCCTGTCTTTTCGGACCGATTGCGGTGCCACTCTGCGACCTAATCCTGCTTTCGTGCCTAAGAATATCCGGAGTTCTTTCCGCTCCCGGGATATTGTGGTTCAGGCTTTTCGTCCTCCTCCTCACGCTAGTGAGTTGGATGCGGGCCTTCACCTGTCATGTCCGGTCCGTGCTTTGGGGTTTTACCTCAGCCGTACTCAGGGCTTCAGGGTTACCGATCAGCTTTTTGTCTGTTACGGTGGGGCTCATGCTGGTAAGGCGCTGTCGACGCGGCGTCTGGCTTGTTGGTTGTGCGCGGGTATTGCCCTCTGCTACACGTTGGCTGGGCAGGATCCCCCTGGGGGCGTCAGGGCGCACTCCACTCGTGGGGTGGCTGCCTCTGCCGCCCTCCTGGGTGGGGCCTCGGTGGAGGACATTTGTGCTGCGGCTTCTTGGTCCTCCCCGGGCCCCTTTGTTAGGTTTTACCTCATGGACATGACCGGGGGTTCTGTCTCCCAGGCGGTTCTGGGGTCTGTGGCCTTGCCTGCTTCCCGTCCTTTGGTCGGGTAGCGGGAGTGTATGGGTATGGGCCACAGTGTGCTGAGTCACACGTGGTTCCGCCTGTACGGTGTGTTCAAGGGGTTCTAGTTTCCGTCTTGTTCGCATTCAGGTGGAGTTGACTGCGCCCCCTCTTCAGTAGGGCGGGTGGGGTGACAGGGCTCCCCGCACCCCTTGATGTGGGCTTACGGGTCCTCAGGGGGTACATTTGTCGGGCTTCGCGTCCGCTCTTCCCCATATCTCATACGGCTCAGAGCGGAACGCGATAGCAAATACGGCATATAGCGGTAGGTTATGTAGATAACCTAGTTATATTAGTATTGGCTGAGCGTTCCGCTCTGCGCGGCCCTGAGTTCCCTCTTGAGGAATCTTTTTCCTGGGACGGGTTTTTGGCGAGGAAGGGTGTGTGGTGACTACCGTCACTGCTATATGGGCGGTGCCACCATGGGGGCGGAGCCCCATACAGGTGTGGTGCATGTAATTTTTGTTCGTAAGGGGATACAATAGGTATCATAGAATATAGAATATCTCATACGGCTCAGAGCGGAACGCTCAGCCAATACTAATATAACTAGGTTATCTACATAACCTACCGATTACACACCTTTGCCACATATATTGGCTACAAACATAATCGCTGCAAAGTTATCAAAAAAATAAGATTCTGATCAGACACAAGGGTTAAGTTGTTGTTCCCTTTCTAATTTCCTCAAAAACATCTAGTCTAGTTAATGTGATACATTTTATTTGACAATTGATGCTTTTTGTTGGAAATTTCAGTCAGTGAGCTCATACTTTGAGCTCATTTTATAGTTAAAATGATTGAGACAATGCAATCTTCTGTCTTCGTTGTGCATGCATGCGTGTGCTCACCACACGCGATACATGTGTCACTATTCTGGCAGTGGCTACTGTTATTATAGTATTGTAATGACATGTCTGTTATTTAATGTTTGTGTAAAGGGCTATGTGCATCAGTAAAGTGAATATGGTATTGTGCTCTTGCTCTGTTTGAATAGGTGGAGAAAGTGGTTAACTATTATAATAGTAAATAGAAAAATATGTTGTGCTCTTGCTTTTTTCTTTTTGAAGGTGGAGAGAGTAGCATTGCCACAACAGTTTTATTTGAGGTTCATAACAGTACATTGTACTAAGCAATTGTTGGCTCATTAGTTTGTGATTCACATGCACTAAAATTCACCAGAATGCAGGAAATTAAGTATTTTTTTTTGTATTTTTTTTGTATTATTTTTAAACAAACACACAAACAAACATGACAACACACGATTAGATATACAAGCATTGTTAACAGTGCACATCAAATTAAATCACTGTTTAAATAAATGTCTTATACAAGATATGCCCCTAATACCTGCTATCTATTCCCCTACACACATATGCTCTTGCTCGCACCCCCCACCCTGGACCCCCCAATGGATAATCCATCCATTATCATTCGCTCTTAACCAGACACTACCATTATATGCTAGCTTTTATTCTCTCCACCACTTCTAACCACATTGTCAATTTGGATTCATTGAGACCCAAAATTCTTGCTGTAGATATTTCTAGATAAATCACATCGAGATATGTAAGAATCCAGACCTTTCGGCAAATTTTTTCCGGTTGAATCCATCGTGATGCTATCAGTTTTTTAGCCACTGTAATACCAGATAAAACCAATCTCTTTAGCTGTGGATGTACTGCATACTCAAAAACATCATTCAGCAGTAATACAGAGGGGTGTACAGGTATATTCAGAATTAAGAGATTTGATAATTGCTGGGTCACTTCTTTCCAGAATATCTTAACTGGTGGGCAGTCCCAGTACATGTGCATAAATGTCCCCTCGTCCCCATTTGTACATAAGGAGCATTTGGAGTCTTGTTTAAGACCCATTCTGTTCAGTCTTATAGGAGTCAAGTATGTCCTATGGATATAGTTAAGATTGATTTGTTGATGGTCCGGGTTCCTTGATGCAAGTCGAACATTTGCCCAGGCTTCTTGCCACTCAAAATCTATTTCCAGGTCTGGTATATCCCTCCTTCAAATAGAGTCTAGGTGGAGGGTTTCATACGAGGCCGTTAGTAATTGATGATAAAAATTTTATACAAAACCTCTCGATGTCTCTCTTTCATAGAAAAAAATTTGGTATCTGTGGTGTGCAATTGGTATCCTTAATGGAACACCGTGAGACTTCAAACATAACAATAATTGTGCGTAAAAAAGATATGTGGAACCGGTGAGATTAAAGACTTAAATTAAGTCTTTGTAACAAAAAGTTTCCTGGTCGGGGACCCCCAGACCCCCCGCTTAAAAAGTGGCCTGACTGGGGCTATATTTCGCGCTATATCTCCCGGTATGAATTATTTCCCCAGTCCGGCCCTGTGTGTGTGTGTGTGTGTGTGTGTGTGTGTGTGTGTGTGTGTGTGTGTGTGTGTGTGTGTGTGTGTGTGTGTGTGTGCGCGTGTGTGTGTGTGTGTGTGTGTGTAAATGAATTAACCTAAATATGTAGTTTGACTGATAGATACACAAAATGGGTTTATTTATGTTGATTTAATTTGGTTGTGTTGATGTTTCCATTTTTCTGCAAAATGGGTATATTCTGTTTGGTTTTACACAATATGTCTATCGGTGTGTTGTGTGTGTGTAGGGGCAGGTATATATACGATATTTTCTTCTTCCTGTTCCTTTCGGCCATGGTATTTGGTGAATTATATGAATATGTACTGTTGGACTGTGGTAATTCCATGTACGAATAAATAAATGATAAATGATAAAAAGATAAATAAATCATACAGACCTGTTTGAATGACTTGAAATTAGAAAAACTAAGAAAACTTTTTGTCTAGGACCTTGGGGGCTCTTTTGTTCTGTAGGTTGAATCTGATGGTATTTGCAATTTTCTTAACATGTTTTTTGAAGGTGAGTGTCGGATCTAAAATGACACAGAGGTATTTGAACTGTTCTACCAGTTCAAGCTGCTCCCCTCCCAGAAACACATTGGAACTTTGGGGAGCATGTCTATGTTCCCCCGGGTCCCATGTTCCCCGGGTCCTATGTTCCCCGGTAGCGATAGATAGTCAGACCACCAGCCCTGATTCCAAACTCTAACCTTAACCAACTTCGAAAGAGGGCCTAAGCTTAACCAGTTCGAAACAAGGCGGACATTAATCATTAATAAAATAATAAAAATTAATAAAATTTGCAATCAATCAATCGGGGAACATTGGACCCGGGGAACATAGGGATGACCCCAAACTTTGCATGATGATTGGCCTTTGGAAAATATCATAGAGTTTTCTTGGTGTTCAACAGAAGACATGAACCGAATAACCAGCTTTCTATACTCGTCAGCACAGATGTCAAGGTCAAGGACGCCTCAGATTGCTTTTTTCCATGTGTAAAAATTACCACATCATCAGCATACATCTGGATGTGGACCCCCTGGCATACTTCAGGTAGATCATTTATGTACAAAGAAAAAAGCAGAGGCCCAAGTATGGATCCTTGTGGGACCCCAACTGGGGATATGCGGAAAGGCGATTTGACACCGTCAACACAAACACACTGAGTCCTATTTGATAAGTATGATTTGAACCAGTCAATTGCTTCAGCAGAAAAGTTAAAGTGAGTTAGCTTGGATAATAAAACCTGATGATTGCCTTTTTGAGGTCCAAAAAACAGCAACAACACAGTGATTCACATCCAGGAGCATTGTTAAGGGGATGCAGACCAGAGAAAGACATTCGTCTTGTTTACATCAGGGTCCCCCATTTTCAATTCATCATAACATATATGACATACATGACATACAGATAGTCAGTACTGCTACATCTATACATTTATGATGATATATACCAGATTTACAAATACAGTACTGTTTGTGATACAAAAAGAGTCTAAAAAAGAGAGTATATACATTTGACGAAGAAACTGTACATTGGAGGAGGTTGGGTAGGTGGGGTGGAAACTGTACATTGGATTATCCACCAAACCTTACTTGGTCCCAAGAAGAGGGTCTCGTGTATTATTGGGTTAAGTTTCAAGTTCAAGTTTCTTTAATAGTTGTCATACAGAAGTACAGAATACTTTCATACAAAATGCTGTTACGCTCCAGAGACTGTGCTAGACAAGATAGTATCAAATAACATAGTATAGCATGTAAATTAGAAGTAGAAAATGAGGTCACAGTGTTCAGTATAGACATTTACATTTAGACATTAGACATTAGGACATTTACTGTACATTGGAGGGAGAGGGTTGGGTTAGGACATTTACAGGGGCCAGTTTCGAATTGCAGTCTCCTGTAGGTGCTCTTTGAGAGTGGTTTTGAAAGTGGGTAGTGATTCACATTCCTTTACCACTGTGGGTAGGGCGTTCCACATTGATGTGGCATAATTGCGAAACGTGTTTAGTCCCTTGTTTGAGACGAATCTGGGTTTAACATGATTTGTAGCTCCCTCTGGTGTTGTGGTCGTTGTATTCACTGACCTTTGGGAAGTATTTTGACATGTACATGGGTACCTTAGTCGTGTAGTAGTGTATCTTGTAGACCAGGCCCATTGCAAGTTGCTGTACTCTGTCGTCTACTCTAAGCCATCCTAGGTTGTCAAAGTGGGCAGGGGTGAGGTGGGTTCTAGGAGTAAGGTCAAGCAGTAGTCTGACCAGTTTGTTTTGTGATGTTTGTAATTTAGTTTTTAGCGCCTTTGAGGTTTGTTATTTGAACCGAAGAGAATGGACTCTGTTTTACCCAGGTGTAATGATAGTTTATTATCAGCGAGCCAGGTGCAGATTCTGCCGAGTTCAGAGCTGAGGTTTTTTTTTTTAAACTGTAACTTGTTCTTGTCAGAGACCAGCAGGGCTGAGGGGGGGGGGGGGGGGATAAGGTACCGTTTACCTCCACCATCTGTTCTCTCCCCTCCAGGTAGGATTGCATCCAGCTCACTTATAGACTATCAAAACCAATGTAATGAAGTATTACCTTTGTCGAGGTGTTCAATGATTAGCCTGACAATCCATTTTTCTGCTACTGGGAGGAGGCTAATTGGTCTGTAGTTTTCCATATCTGTCTTTTCACCGGATTTAAAAATAGGCGTCACTGTGGCTATCTTCCAAGAGGATGGAACAGAACCTGCTGTGATTGAAAGGTTGACCAGATGTGTAATCGGTTCCAAGAGTGACTTCATGTTAGTTTTAATAAAGCTAACACGTCTTTAGCTTTGGAGCATTTTAGCGACCTGATGATTTTAGACACTTCAGCTCTGGTGATTTGTTTTAGCATAAAGACAGGGATGTCATCTCTGATTGGTCTTGATGATTGAGACTTCAAAACGCTGAGTAATGTCAGTTACTGAGTCTAGAAAGTAGTCATTTAATGAGTTAGCTTAGCTAGAGTGTGAGGCTCACTAACCAGGACATTGCTGACATGTAATTCTAAGGCATTGGTGGTCAGCTTATTGATGTATTTCCAGATCCTTTTACAATTACCTCTGGCGCTTTCAATGACACTAATGTAAAATCTAGCTTTGGCTTTTCTTAGGGATTGTATAACCTGATTTCTTGAGTGTGAATCTCTGTGTCAGTAGCCAGACCCGATTTCAAACACTGTTTGAGTAGCTGGTCTCGCTCCTTCACACTTGATGTCAAGCCAGGGGAGAGATTAAATGTCATGTATGTTGTGTATGTCATAAATGTCTATATGAATTGAAAATGGGGGACCCTGATGGAAACAAGACAAACGTCTTTCTCAGGTCTGCATCCCCTTAACAATTGTATGTATTGAGCCGTACTGTATTGTACCCATTCTGCAATCTGTTAAATAAAGTTTTCATTCATTCATTCATTCATTCATTCATTCATTCATTCATTCATTGGCCTTTGCCTTTACTTTGTCTCCCTCTCCTGGATAAGAATTGCGTTACCTCAGATATCACAGCCGGTGTCAATGTCGTCACAATTAATAACATCATTCCATTCGACTGCCTCCAAAGCTGCCATGAGGTTTTGTTGTTGGTTTTTAGGAATGAAATAAAGTCGTATGAGGGGGCCTGACTGGCTTACAGACACGATTCTTTGACAGTTTTCTGGAGAAAAAGATGATATTGTGGTCAGATATCATCATCATCATCACTACCATCATCATCATCATCACTATCATCATCATCATCGCCACCATCATCATCATCACTATCATCATCCTCATCACCACCATCACTATCATCATCCTCATCACCACCATCATCATCATCCTCATCACCACCATCATCATCATCATCATCATCATCATCATCATCATCATCATCATCATCATATGTAGGAGAAACACAACGACAACAGATGGTGTAAAAATGTGACCCTTCAATCTAGTCACAGTAATTTATTATTTTCACACATTTAATTTCAATAAAACAGAATATATCATTTTTATTTTATATCAATACAAAACTCTATTTGGTATATATATATTTATATATATATATATATATATGTATAAATTGTGCATCAATACAGCAGCTCTGGTATATACTATAATAGCTTTGGTACAGTGTGTGTGTGTGACTGAGGGGGGAGGTGCTGTGAGGAAGGCCTATCATGCTGGTCTATACTGGGGGGGGGGGGGGGGGCAGTGTTCTGATTGGTCAATTCAAGAAGTGGATTATCTTCAAAACGAATAAAACATTTTAAAATTAAAAACCTTTGGCACAAGTTCACTTCCCTATCAGACCTGTTAACCCTTTCACTACCAAATGGTTAACCCTTTCACTGTGACAATACTACAGAAGGTGAACCCTTTCACTGCACGTGTGGCAGTGAAGGGGTTAACCTTCTGTGGTGTGGTAGTGAAAGGGTTAACAGGGTTACTAGCCAACAGACTGAGGTTTCTGTACGTTTTGAATGGATTGAAATGAAACTGAATTGACCCCTGACCCTGATGTGTTGCATGCATGTGTTCGAGTCCCTTCACAGTAGAGAGCGGTTCAGCCCAGAACTCTTGTCGTGCGGGGGCAAGAATGCAACCCGTTCTGGGTCCCAAGCTACAATTGATCTCAAACCCCGCCCTCTTTTCCTGATCCTCCAATCACAACTAAGGCTGAGACGATATGCCATTTGGAAGAATCGATAAATCTGGACCAAATTATCGATAAATATCGATATTTTTATTAGTATTAAAAAAAAGTATTCT
The DNA here is from genome assembly GCF_963971535.1 of Notolepis coatsorum. NCBI lineage: Eukaryota > Metazoa > Chordata > Actinopteri > Aulopiformes > Paralepididae > Notolepis > Notolepis coatsorum. Next base: position 97,046,356 of record NC_140168.1, read on the forward strand.
TTTTATTTTAATAATTATTTTAATTATATATTATTTAAACAACAAATTTATGTTTATTTTGCAGCAATTCTTTGTCATTGCCGCCATCTTTAGTGTTACAGATTTCCCCATTCAAAACGACCACAGTGATCCTTCTCATGTTATAGTCGGTGGTCTCTGGATGTGATGGAGGAGTGCACTGATTATTGAATGCACAGTGCAGAGTTGCAATTCAACAGAATTTACATGAAATGGGGATGTTTTAACTAAAACATGCCACAAGACCTAGTATTTTAGTATAGTATAAAGTATTTTTTTTTTTTTAAAACATTACACATGCAAAAAAATCAATAAGTGATGCCACTTATCGATTTCACGCAGTTATCAATTAATCGATAAGTGGTCTCAGCCATAATCACAACTGTTGCTTCCCTCTGACCCAGTTGTGATCAGAGGATCGGGAAAAGAGGGGCGGGGTTTGACACAGGTCCATTCTAGAACTTCTAGACCAGTGACCATTTTGATGACGTCGTCGTTAACACTTTCACTGCCCAAGCTTAATTACTTTTTACCGGCTTTTACTGGAATATTCTAGAACGTTGTCATTTTTCGGCCATGTCATGAATCGTTTTCAAATAAACGCTAGATTATCGATAGTATATGTGTACGCATGCACGCTCTGACCGCAAGCTGAAAATCTATTCTCCTATTTCCTGACCGCTCGCACAGTCAATCAGCGATATCACATAATCACATAAAAGCTTATATCTCTTATATATGGTAACATAGATTCCTTACCTGAGATCAGATGGTATCCAAATGGATTATTCCAATTCCTGATCGGCATTCGAAAAAAATCGATCCTTTTATTGATTCACTGTGTATAATGTAAAAACACATAATCCCACTGCTCTGGGGCTCACTAGTGGAGCTGATCGACCCCGGCTGCGTGAGTGAGAAGTAAAATGTGGAGTCAGGGATTTTTTTTCTCATTCATTATCATTGAGTTCAATCCAAAAGGGTGAATTACCATCTGGGAGACGATAGGGGGCGCTTTTTTCACATCTGAGCGCCTGGAGTGGTTGAATTTCCAGCGGTAGACTCGGTTGATGAAATATGATTTCAGATCGCTAATTTAAAAAAAAACGAGAAAATACGAGAATTCTCGTGAGTGGGCATTCAACCCGCGGGGGGTAAACCCGAGAAAACTCGGGTTGGGCAATCAAAGTGTTAAGGACGTCACAGGTGTGATGACGTTCACCTCAGAAAGGGTTAACCGCTCTATCGTCAGCAGATAAACTGCTGTTTGGGCTGATTGACAGCTCTGGTGATTGACAGCTCTGGTGCGAACAGGTGTTCAAGTCTTTGGGAACAACGTCGCTTCAATCCGCCCACTGACATGATCATGCACTGTAAAAAATAAATAAATAAATAAACAAAAGAAAATCACAAATATATATTTTTTCAAGTAACCTAGCTGTTGTTGTTGTTGAATCAACCAAATAGGAACCACATGATCTTAACCCTTTCACAACCACACTACAGAAGGTTAACCCATTCACTGCCACACGGCAAAGGGTAAACCCTTTCACCAGCACACTACAGAAGGTTAACCCTTTCACTACCACACTACAGACGGTTAACCGTCTGTAGTGTGGTAGTGAAAGGTTAACCTTCTGTAGTGTGGTGGTGAAAGGTTAACCTTCTGTAGTGTGGTGGTGAAAGGTTAACCTTCTGTAGTGTGGTGGTGAAAGGGTTAATGTTTCAGATTGTCTAAATCCAATGCAGCAAGGTTACCTGAAAGAACAAGTTCAGACATATGATATTTTACAGCGTGTGGGTCAGTATTGCACGCCCCAGGCCTGGGCACTGAGGTTGGCACAGCCGCCAGGGTGACAGGCGCTGTGGAGGGGGGGCGGTGGGGGGGGCACGGGGCCCTGGCTACAGGGAGGGGCCACCATGCAGCAGTACCCGCCCTCACCCCCCACTGCAGGCAGGACGGCACTCTGAGGATAGGAGACAGACACACCTCCCTGGAGAGGAGGGGGGGGGGGGAGAGAGAGAGAGAGAGAGATAGAGAGAGAGGGGGGGAGAGAGAGAGATAGAGAGATAGAGAAAGAGGGGGGGGAGAGAGAGAGATAGAGAGAGAGAGAGACAGAGGGAGAGGGAGAGAGACACAGGGAGAGAGAGACACAGAGGGGGAGAGAGAGACAAATAAAGAGATAGAGAGAGAGAGACACACACAGAGATAGACAAAGAGAGATAGAGAGATAGACAAAGAGAGAGAGTAAAGAGAGAGAGATAGACAAAGAGAGAGATAGACAAAGAGAGAGACACAGATAGAGAGAGAGATAGAGAGAGACAAAGAAAGAGAGATAGACAAAGAGAGAGAGATAGACAAAGAGAGCGAGAGAGATAGACAAAGAAAGAGAGAGAGTTTTGGTCAAACATGAAAATCGTTATTTCATTCACACACCATGCGAGAACATGAATACAAATGAAGAGACAAGATAAACATGTATTTATAAGTATCGTATCTATAGTACCTGGACCAGGCCACACTGATGGTTGGAGAGGGGGGGGTAGCTCCCCAGCATAGGTTGTGTTTGGCTCTGAGGAGGGTAAACTACTGACACACACACACACACACACACACACACACACACACACACACACACACACACACACACACACACACACACACACACACACACACACACCATGGATTATTTATCAGCACTGCTCTGATTTACTTTATTGAACAGTAACATGTTGAAGTAAAAAGCATATCTGTACAGTGAGGACCGTGTGAACAACATGACATGATTTGCAACAACATTCTCTACTCAGTCTACTGTAATCTGACCTGAAACAAGGCTTGAATATGATGTTCGTCAATTGATTTTACAATCTCTTAAAAAAAGACACTGTTTGATTGTGTCAATTACACTACATAATAGGGCTGTACCAAATAGTTCGAAGCTTCGTTCATAATGTTGACGTTCCAATTCTAAATCAACATTCGAATTTTTAATAAAAAAAAAAGAAAAAGAAAAATATGTAATATATGTCTATTCAAATGGGGGTTTTCTTCACAGTTGCAGATAAAGATACTATTATAGTATATGACTCGTCATAAAAATTTAAATTAAATATTTATCATAAATGATGTAGCCTGTCTGCATCCGCTTGGCACTTATTTTTTATTTTCTTTATGATTTTTTTTATTTATTTATTCTTTATTTATCCAGGAATGTCCCATTGAGATACAAGATCTCTTCTTCCAGGGAGTCCTGACCAACACGGCACACAACAAGTTTCAACATAAAACAGGGCATTACACAAAAAACATACAATTCAAATATAAATACAGAAGGCCATTTGTGGCAAGGAGCATAATCAGATCAGCAATAGCATCAGGTAAAACAGTTACATGTTTCATAAAGGGCTAATCGTAGCATACCTTTAAAAGCATTCACAGTAGGAAGTGCCTCTAGACAAAGTTTTACTTGCAGCGTATTCCATAAAAAGGGAGCATAGTGGGAGAATGCAGCTTTACCAAGTCTGACTGCATCAAAGAAACATTTAAAAGCATCCCATTTGCTGCTCGTCTGGTATTAAAAAAGCAAGTATAAAAGGACAGAAGTCTAGAGATATATAAGGGCAGCTTACCTAGCAATGACTTAAGGATAAAAAAAAAAGCACTCGGCGCTCCATCAAGACGTCACCATCACTTTCGTACCAACCGTGCCCTTATTGGATTATTTATGTTGACGAAACTGATGAGTTATATTCATTAAAGAAAGTTTATTTAATAAAAAAAAATACTAATTTAATCAGATTTATCACTTTATTCAAATTGAGGATTTAGTTTGAGGATATTATTTATTAAAAAAAAAAAAAATGATTATGTCATAAAATATGATTACAGACATTCGAAGCTTCGTTCGAATACTTCAATAGAAGCTTCAAATGTTAAGAAATGACATTCGGTACAGCCCTACTTTCTTTCTTTCTTTCTTTCTTTCTTTCTTTCTTTCTTTCTTTCTTTCTTTCTTTCTTTCTTTCTTTCTTTCTCTCTTTCTTTCTTTCTTTCTTTCTTTTCATCCTGTCTCTCTCTCTCCCTTTGAGATAGCCAGGCAGGCAGTTCAAATGTTAAGAAATGACATTCGGTACAGCCCTACTTTCTTTCTTTCTTTCTTTCTTTCTTTCTTTCTTTCTTTCTTTCTTTCTTTCTTTCTTTCTTTCTTTCTTTCTTTCTTTCTTTCTTTCTTTCTTTCTTTCTTTCTTTCTTTCTTTCTTTTCATCCTGTCTCTCTCTCTCCCTTTGAGATAGCCAGGCAGGCAGACAGACATGGTAGGTACTGTAGGTAGGTAAGGTAAGGTAAGGTAAGGTAAGGTAAGGTAAGATTAGGTTAAGGTAAGGTAAGGTAAGATTAGGTTAAGGTAAGGTAAGGTAAGATTAGGTTAAGGTAAGGTAAGGTAAGATTAGGTTAAGGTAAGGTAAGGTAAGATTAGGTTAAGGTAAGGTAAGGTAAGATTAGGTTAAGGTAAGGTAAGGTAAGGTAAGATTAGGTTAAGGTAAGTCTCTGATGAGCAGAAGCAGCAGAAGAAGAGACCGGTTCACTGTGAGACCCTGAGAATCACATCTCTGACAGTGTAACGGCCCCCTCCCCCACGGCCGGAGCCACATGGGTTTAGTGCCCTATCAGTGGTTTAGTGCCCTATCAGTGGTTTAGTGCCCTATCAGTGGTTTAGTGCCCTATCAGTGGTTCAGTCCCATATCAGTGGTTTAGTGCCCTATCAGTGGTTCAGTGGTTTAGTGCCCTATCAGTGGTTCAGTGGTTTAGTGCCCTATCAGTGGTTTAGTGCCCTATCAGTGGTTTAGTGCCCTATCAGTGGTTCAGTCCCATATCAGTGGTTTAGTCCCCTATCAGTGGTTTAGTGCCCCATCAGTGGTTTAGTGCCCTATCAGTGGTTTAGTGCCCTATCAGTGGTTCAGTGGTTTAGTGCCCTATCAGTGGTTTAGTGCCCTATCAGTGGTTCAGTGGTTTAGTGCCCTATCAGTGGTTTAGTGCCCTATCAGTGGTTTAGTGCCCTATCAGTGGTTCAGTCCCATATCAGTGGTTTAGTCCCCTATCAGTGGTTTAGTGCCCCATCAGTGGTTTAGTGCCCTATCAGTGGTTTAGTGCCCTATCAGTGGTTCAGTCCCATATCAGTGGTTTAGTCCCCTATCAGTGGTTTAGTCCCATATCAGTGGTTTAGTGCCCTATCAGTGGTTTAGTCCCATATCAGTGGTTTAGTCCCCTATCAGTGGTTCAGTCCCATATCAGTGGTTTAGTGCCCTATCAGTGGTTTAGTGCCCTATCAGTGGTTTAGTCCCCTATCAGTGGTTTAGTGCCCTATCAGTGGTTCAGTCCCATATCAGTGGTTTAGTGCCCTATCAGTGGTTTAGTGCCCTATCAGTGGTTCAGTCCCATATCAGTGGTTTAGTCCCATATCAGTGGTTTAGTCCCCTATCAGTGGTTCAGTCCCATATCAGTGGTTTAGTGCCCTATCAGTGGTTTAGTGCTATATCAGTGGTTTAGTCCCCTATCAGTGGTTTAGTGCCCTATCAGTGGTTCAGTCCCATATCAGTGGTTTAGTGCCCTATCAGTGGTTTAGTGCCCTATCAGTGGTTCAGTCCCATATCAGTGGTTTAGTGCCCTATCAGTGGTTTAGTGCCCTATCAGTGGTTTAGTGCCCTATCAGTGGTTTAGTGCCCTATCAGTGGTTCAGTCCCCTACAGTGGTTTAGTGCCCTATCAGTGGTTTAGTGCCCTATCAGTGGTTCAGTCCCATATCAGTGGTTTAGTGCCCTATCAGTGGTTTAGTGCCCTATCAGTGGTTTAGTGCCCTATCAGTGGTTTGATTTGATTTGATTTGAAATCTTTATTTCGAACATGCAATGAATACAAACAAACAATAACAAAAAGCAAAACAACTCAATCTACATGTTCGAAAAGGAGTAGGAAGAAGTATACACTTATTTAATCCTACCCCTTTTCCACTACTCAAATTAGTGTACTATTTTAAAACATAAAAAAGAAAAGAAAAGAAAATATATATATATGCAAAACAAAAAACAAAAACTATATATGTAAAACATGAAAGAAATAAAATAGAAAACAAAATAAAAATGTAAACACCCGTGAATATCAAGTCCCTTCCTCATCCCTGTACCTTGTGAACATAATTTCCTTATACATCAGTTTGAATTGTCTCATGTTTGGACATTGCTTTAGCACCACATTTAGACTGTTCCACAGTTTCACTCCACATATCGAGATGCAGTGTTTTCTCATGGTAGTGCGTACGTTTAGCACTTTTAAATTGTGTTCTCCCCTCAGATTATAACCCCCCTCCCTATCAAAGAACAATTCTTGAATGTTTCTTGGAAGTGCATGACTTTTTGCTTTATACATTAATTGTGCCGTTTTAAATTCCACAAGATCATTTAACTTCAATGTCTTTGACTCCAAAAACAATATGTTAGTGTGATCACGATAACCTGCAATGTGAACTATCCTTATGGCCCTTTTTTGGAGTATAAAAAGTGGTTGTAGTGTAGACTTATAATTGTTTCCCCAGACTTCAGCACAGTAATTTAAATATGGTAAAACTAGTGAACAGTAGAGAATGTAGAGTGATTTTCTATCCAGAATGTGCTTTACTTTACTGAAATGCTTCGTGAGAGTTTAGATTGGACATGTTTTATGTGAGGTTTCCAACAGATTTTATGGTCTATTATTACACCTAGGAATTTATATATCTTTCAATAATCACATCATTTATTTTAACTTGTACCTGAGTATCCAATCTACAGTTTCCAAACAACATAATTTTTGTTTTGCTCAAGTTCAATGATAATTTGTTTCTATCAAACCATTCCTTCAATTTCTTCATTTCAGATGTGATGACCTCTAAAAGCTGCTGGACATTCTCACCAGAAAAAAAAAGATTAGTGTCATCCGCAAATAAAATACATTTAAATATATTGGATACTTTACTTATCTCGTTAATGTACAAGATGAACAGTTTTGGACCCAACACTGGCCCCTGGGGGACACCACAAGCAATGTCCAAACATTCAGATTTATAATCTCTCATTGTCACAAATTGTTGTCTTTTATTTAGATAGCTTCTCACCAAGTCCAATACTACCCCCCTGATCCCATATCTCTCCAATTTCCTGATTAATATATCATGATTAATAGTATCAAATGCTTTTTTTAGGTCAATGAATACTCCAGCTACATGTTTTTTTTGTGATTTGTGATTTTTTCAATGAGTTCTATTAACGCTAGTGATGTTGACCGGTGTGTTCTGAATCCATACTGGCTATCGGTGAGTAAATTATGTTTATCAATGAATTTATCTAGTCTGTTGTTGAAGAGTTTTTCTAATATTTTTGAAAACTGGTTTAGGTTTAGTCCCCTATCAGTGGTTTAGTCCCCTATCAGTGGTTTAGTCCCCTATCAGTGGTTCTCAATGAACACAGAGAAATATATGACCCTATCGATGGCTGAAATGCAAAACCTCCTATCTGAAAATGTAACTTTTTGAGAAAACTTTAAAAACGTGTTGTTTTCTTGCAGACTGCTCTTTTATTTATTTTTATCCACTTTTTCTCCTCATTTTCTCTTTTTCTTTCTCCCATCCCAATTTCGTATTTCCAATTCTTCCCTCCCCTGTCTCGAACGTTGCTAGACTATGCCTCCCACTGGTCGGCTGTAGTGAGGATAGAAGCCTTGCATCACGTGTCCCCTCCGGTACACGAGGTGGCAGCCGCCGCATCTTTTCACCGCAGCAGCGCAATCTCTCAGTGGCGAGGAGTAACGCGTGGGAGGCTCACACTGCCCCCGCTACTTCCTGTTTCCGCCGTACCGGCGTCACCCAACCGACCTGTAGGGGTCGCTGTCCACAACGTCCAATCCCCACCCACCGGCTTTCCCACCCTCTAACACTGCCAATTGTGTTAGTATGACGGCCGGCCAAGCCGGTAGCAACGCCGAGAGCTGGGCTCAATACCAGCATCTCCTGCGTTAGTGGCGAGCGCCTTGCCCACTGCGCCACTCAGCCGCCCTCAGACTGCTTTTTTTTTTTAAAGGATACCTAATACAATACACTGCTTTTGGCTTTTTTTTTTTTTTTTTTGTCTTTTTCCCCCTCCATTTTCCTCCGATTTTCTCCCATCCCAATGTTAGTCGTATGCCAATTCCCAGTCCCTTCCTGGTCGCTGCGCTTTACCCCCCACAGTCAGATCATTTGGGAGAGTGGAGGCTACCACGTGCTTCCTCCGACACACGTCCAGCCAATCACCGCTTCTTTTCACCTGGCAGCGCGGATTCTCATTGAGAGGGCGTAGCGTGTGGGAGGACCACACTATCCCCCTCACGTCCAATCCGCGCTTAGCAGGCGCCCCGACCGAACTGTAGGAGTCGCTGTTTACAACGACCCGGACCCACCCCGCCAGCTTCTCCCACCCTCTGATACAGCCAATTGTATCAGTGCAGACGGCCAGCCAAGCTGGTGACAACCCCGGAGCTGTGAGCTGGATTCGAACAGGCGAACCAAGCTCACAGCTCCGGGGCTGGTGACGAACGCAATCTCCGCTCGACCACCTAACCGCCTTGCTTTTGGCTTTTGTAAAATATCTTGCAGACAGACTGAATAGGTGCAGATAGGAGGTTTCTCATCATCCAAAGTGAAATCAGAAAATCTGAAATGATGCAGATAGGAGGTTTTGTGTTTCAGCCATCGATGTTTATAATATTTGGTATAGAGCTCTTTTTTGTCTTGTAAAATAATGATTATTTAACGTCTAAAAGCCTCTCTTCCTATTGTGGATAAAAAGTCAAAACCTGAACCAGGGAAAATCATCGTTTGGTCCTAGTTCACCATTCTGTCCATGACTGAGCATGTCGGGGTCGGGGAGGGGGGGGGGGGGGGGGGCGGATTGTGAATAGGTGTCCCTCTGAGCCTTCCTGTCACACACTTCACCAAAAGGTACCATACCATACCATGCACACACACAACCACACATCAGTGGGTTGTACCTGTAGGTGGCGCTGCTTGGCTGTGCTGGGCGGGTGACAGAGGTCTGCATGGCTGAGGAGCTGAGGTAGGATACTGACTGGAGTAGTAATACACAGGCATCTGGAGAGACAAGAGAACATAGAGACATGTGATGAAATAACAAACATCTAGAGAGAAGAGCAGGGCCCTATTCCCCGTACCTGGTTCAACTAAGTCGATCAAAAGTCCCATTATCCAGATTCAATTAACCCGATGTTTGAATCCAGGCTTTCCCTGTTCCTCGAACGCTGATTCAGTCTCGTTCATTCGAACCAGACTCGATACTCAGGATAATTGCGCACGGGGCGGCTAAGTGGCGCAGTGGGCAAGGCGTTCGCCACTAACGCAGGAGATGCTGGGTTCGAGCCCAGCTCTCTGCGTTGCTTCCGGCTTGGCTGGTCGTTCATACTAATACAATTGGCAGTATTAGGGGGTGGGAAAGCCGGTGGGTGGGGATCGGACGTTGTGGACAGCAACTCCTACAGGTCGGTTGGTGCGCCTGTACAGCAGAATCAGGAAGTATCGGGGGCAGCGCGGGCCTCCCACGCGTTACTCCTCGCCACTGAGAGATCGCGCTGTACAGGTGAAAAGATGCGACGGCTGCCTTCTTGTGTACCGGAGGGGACATGTGATGCAAGACTTCGTCCACATTGCAGCCGACCAGTGGGAGGCATGGTATAGCAACGTTCGAGACAGGGGAGGGAAGAATTGGATAATATAAAATTGGGATGGGAGAAAAATAGAAAAATGGGGAGAAAAAGTAGATAAAAAAAAATGATAATTGCGCGTGGCCGCCTCATCTGAAAAGACAACAGGTGTCGATCGCAGAAATCCTGATTTTCTAACAGCATTGATTGATTGATTGAAAACTTTATTAACAGATTGCAGAATGGGTACAATACAGTACGGCTCAATAGCCTCGCCGACAAGTTAAATGCATAATCTATAGGCTAATTTTAAGTCCCTCATTACCCCAATCAATCAGATTATATTTCTTTAAATGTGCCTGCTGGCAGTAGGCTTTTTTTTTTTAAACTTAAATTTTATTGAGACAAACAACACAACATATACAATAACATCAACAACACTATTAAACAGACATAAATAATAAAGAAAAAATGTAATGCCCAAAAGACGAAAAAAAAAAATACTGACTTAAAAAAACATAAAACAATTGTAAAACATTAAGTGTGTGACATGGGTTCAGAGACCCTCTTTGAACCTCTTTCCTCCTTTACCCTTCGCCCTCTTGTGATGTATTTGGTTCTTCCTCTGTGATGTCGTTTTCGTTCCCCTTGTAATCCTCCCACTTTCCCCATCTTTCTCCAAATTTCTCTTCCTGTAACCTCAGCATGTGTGTTATCCTCTCCATATCCTGTATCTCTTCCACTATTCCTACCCATTGTGCTATTGTCGGTGGGTCTTCTTTGTACCACAGTCTTGTTATTGCTTTTCTGGCCGCTATCAACATTATCTTTATTAAATATTTGTCCCCCCCTTGTATTCCCTCGTGTGTCAGGTCTCCTAAGTAAAGCACCAGTCCTGTTTGTGGTAACCCGTATCCTAATATTCTGATCATTGCCTCCCCTATCTCCTCCCAATACCCCTTCAGCTTCTGACATCCCCAGAATATGTGCGTGTGATTTGCCCCCTCCTTCCCACACATCCTCCAGCATGCTCTTTGTGTTGGTGCATATTTTCCCTTCAGCTCTGGGGTTATAAAGAATCTGATTATGTTTTTCCATCCAAACTCTTTCCATATCCTCGATCCTGTTGTTGAATGTTGCACCTCGCATATGTTCCCCCATTCCTTCCCTGTTATTTCTATCTCTAGTTCTCTCTCCCATTTCTCCCTTATGTAATCGGTTGTGTGTCCCTTGCTGTTCATTATAGCCCGGTATATTGCTGATATTACTCTTCCTTGCCCCCCTTCGTATGCCCATACTATCATCTTGATTATTCCATTCTGTTCTTCGTCTTTGGCCCCCCTTATTTCTTTGTTGTAGTAGTCTCTAACCTGTAGATATCTGAAGTGGTCCCTGTTTTCTAGTCCAAATTTCTCCTTTAATTTTTGTAGTGTCTGCATTTCCCCCTTCTCTATCATTTTGCATATCGCTGATATCGCTGTTGCCCCCCCCCCCCTCTCCCACCTTCTGAATCCATGGTCTAACCTCCCTGGTTTGAATCTCTTGTCATGTGCTACCCATCTCAGAACCCCTGACTGCTTCTCCAATTTGTGTGTTTTTACTACTCTGTTCCATATGGTCAAGGTGCATTTGGTGATTGGATCTAATAGTCCCTCTTTTTCTTTAAATGCTGGCAGTAGGCTTAATGGAATGAATAATCGAATGAGATCTTCGTAGCGAAAATAATTAGTTCAACTCATTCAGAATAAGTAGATAAAAACAAGCGTATCTAAAAAAAAAATAGTATCTAATTGATACGAATTAATATATACTTATGAGGATATCTGTACTGTATGTGCTTAGGTATCATGTACTATATAAATACATGGTTCCCAAAGTTTTCAAGGCGCGACCCCCGAAATAATGTGTCAGAGAGGCTTGGAGGCTATACAGTTTCACTATTAATCAGGTTTTAGGTTTAGGTTTAGGACATCATCCATACATGCATTGAATTGATACCAGTGACACCAGTCATGTTCATCATCAGATAACAGTGCTTGAACAGATAAATGCATTTTCTCAAATTCATTCATCAAAACGTCAAAGGCTTGCAATTGCTCATTCATTTTCTCAAGTCACGTCCACGTCATCAAATCCGTCAAACAGCGCATCTCCTCAGACATTTTAATCCCAGTTACAATATCACAATAACGTGTGAGTGACAGTGATACAATTCAACAATCCACAGATTCAGATTTGTCGTAATTCACATCCACAATCCACGCATAAAGACGCTTCAATTTATACTCGAATGAAACACAATCCGGGCGCTCCGTTAAGCAAATACATCCGGTTCCGGTTCCGGGTCGGAAGGATGTGAACGTCTCTGAGCCACGCTGCCGCTCCCGAACTTTTATTTTACTTTAAAAAGCCTTTTTTTATTTTCAAGATGATTGAACCACTAATATACAACATCCGTATCTAAGACTGTACTATTCGACCCAAAAAGGAAAAGAATAACGAGCGTGATGACTGCACGAGTCTTGAGAAGCGAGGCCGCCCCTGTGGATGGGGCTACCATGGCTAAGCTAATGGAGGAGCTCAAACAGGCCTTCACCACGGAGTTCAGAATGTTTGCTGCCTCGCTCGAGTCTAGACTCGACGGCTTCCAGCAGGAGATCGCAGACCATACCCAACGCTTGACCTCCGTGGAGGGCGGCATGGATAGGTGGTCGGATAGGATGGCGGAGCTGGAAGTAAGATGCACAGCTCAGGATATAGTCATCGACAAGCTAAGAAACAAGCTAATTGATGTTGAATCACGTAGTCGGCGTTCTAACATACGCATCCTGGGCCTGGACGAATCCCTGCACAGCAACCGTCCCAGTGTCTTTTTCGCGGAGGTCCTGGTGGAAATCATGGGGAAAGATGTCCTCGCTACACCACCCAGACCAGACCAGCACCAGGCTCCAGGCCTAGGGCCGTAATTGCCCGCTTACATCACTACAAGATCAAAGAGACTATTATCCTGGAAGCTCGCAAGAGGAGAGGGAATCTGACATACAGAGGGAAACCAGTCTCTATCTTCGAAGATTATCCCCCCGAGGTGGTCGAGCAACGATCACAATACCGAGATGTCATGAGGCCCCTGTACAAGCGCGGATTTAAACCATCGCTCCAGTTCCCTGCGAGGCTAATCATCCGAACCAAGGAGGGCAGGCTGCATCTACCATCGCCCAAGGACGCCGTGGACTTCCTGAGGACCCGGCCCAGAGGGACCTCGACACCGGTTTCGCCAGGGCGAGACACGGACCCGACACCGGCTTCACCAGGGCGAGACGCGGGCCTGACGCTGGCTCCACCAGGGCGAGACGCGGACCCGACACCGGCTTCACCAGGGCGAGACGCGGGCATGACGCTGGCTCCACCGGGGCGAGACGCGGACCCGACACCAGCTTCACCGGGGCGAGACGTGGACCCGACGCTGGCTCCACCGGAGCTGAACGCGGACCCGACACCGGCCTCATCAGATCCTGACGTGGTAGTAGCGATGGACCGTTAGCATACTGCTACGGCTATCACACAGAAAGGGGTCGCATTTGATATCTTATTACATATGTGAGTATGGATGAATACTTGACATTAGGCCTCGCCTGGAAAGTTATCTTTTTATTTTTCTCTCGCTATCTGACATAAGGGGAGGAGGGGGACAAGTATGTTGTATATGACTGTTGTACTGTTGCACGACTATAGCCACGGGCTAGGTTGCTAACTGTTAACGTTTCGGAAGGAGCGGGACCTATTCTATTCTGTTTCGGATATTTCTGCCACGCTTATAACTTCTGCGCGATATACCAGCTCCCGGCCATGTTTTTGATCATTGCCACCGGGATGCATTTACTGTTGATTACACGTCGAGCGAGATGGGGTCTCGTGGCTGCGCCACCTGTTTGACTCAACCGGTTCATGCAACCCGCATGGCTCCCATTAATGTTTGCTGCTGACAATGTGCTCGCGGGAGTGGCCCCCGGCACAGCGCCCTCCTCTGGTGGGGAGGCATAACTGTGTAGGGTCGAACCAGCGTCAGGGGAGATAACAGTCTCGAAAGCCTGGAAAGTTATCTTTTTATTTTTCTCTCGCTATCTGACATAAGGGGAGGAGGGGGACAAGTATGTTGTATATGACTGTTGTACTGTTGCACGACTATAGCCACGGGCTAGGTTGCTAACTGTTAACGTTTCGGAAGGAGCGGGACCTATTCTATTCTGTTTCGGATATTTCTGCCACGCTTATAACTTCTGCGCGATATACCAGCTCCCGGCCATGTTTTTGATCATTGCCACCGGGATGCATTTACTGTTGATTACACGTCGAGCGAGATGGGGTCTCGTGGCTGCGCCACCTGTTTGACTCTCAACCGGTTCATGCAACCCGCATGGCTCCCATTAATGTTTGCTGCTGACAATGTGCTCGCGGGAGTGGCCCCCGGCACAGCGCCCTCCTCTGGTGGGGAGGCATAACTGTGTAGGGTCGAACCAGCGTCAGGGGAGATAACAGTCTCGCGGACAGGGTATCGCCCCCTCCCGGCCTGGTGGAGGTACTGCGCGCCTGTTTTGTCGCAGCATGACTGGCAGATACACCCCCCCCCCCTTTTTTACCGACAGTTCTGGGTTCCAGCCGTTGACCTTACTATTGGCTTATGGTTCAAATTGATTTTTTCTTGTTTGCTTTACACTCTGAGGCACTTTTGTATACAGGGAAATGTGGCAGTTGGCCACGGAGATGGTTCTACGAGTGGTAGGTTTGAAGTCTCTGGAAATGTTGGTGAGTCCCTGTGATGTTGGGGAAAGACCCACCGGTCCCACACATTTATATGTTTTTTATGTCATTAATATATGTTTTATGTATGGCTCAAAATACGTGTGCATAGTGTTTAAGTTAAGTGAATTCTACATGCCCACAGGCTTGCCCAGGTCTGCCCCACCTACACGCCCTTCAATGTTCTATGGCTACGGCTAACTCTGAGAGCTTCAAGCTCTGCTCCTGGAATGTTCGAGGCCTGCAGAGGTTGGCTAAGAGGAAGGCGATTCTGACCTTTTTAAGGAGGGAGAATGTGTCGATTGCTTTTTTACAAGAAACTCATATGGGGCCCAACGACACTGCTAAACTCCAAAAGAGCTGGGTAGGACAGGTCTTTGCTACAAACTATTCTACGTTTAGTAGGGGCGTGGCCATATTGATCAATAAAAATCTCCCCTTTAGACTTATAACTTCCTCTGTGGATAGCCAAGGTCGCTATGTGATTATCAAAGGGGTTCTTAAGGGTAAAGAAATTACATTTATGAATGTATACTGTCCCCCAGGCTATTCCCCTGACTTTCTATCCAAGATATTTGCTGAATTTAATGGCCTGGCCTCTGAGAACGCCTTTGTGGGCGGAGACTTTAATTGTCACCTCATACCGTCTCTTGACAAACTCCCACCCAGTCTGGCTCCCCCCTCTAGGCAAGCAAAGATGCTCACCTCCCTATGCGAAGACACTGGATACTCAGATGTCTGGAGAACCCTTTGCCCATCCGAACTGAAGTTCACCTTTTTTAGCGGCCCACACAAGAGCAACAGTAGAATAGACTATTTCTTCATCCCTTCCTCTAAGCTCTTTCTAGTATCGTCCTGCACAATCGGAAGCATCGTTCTATCGGATCACGCCCCTATATACCTGGTCTACTCCCTGTCAGAAGAGAGAGCGCTGTCGAGGCGTTGGCGCCTCAACCCATACCTCCTCAAAGATGATATATTTGTCTCCTATTTCGAATCGGAATTTAAAATGTTCTACTCAATTAACTTTCGCTCTACGGATAACCCGTCTCTACTCTGGGAAACATCTAAGGTCTTTTCTCGTGGACTGATTATATCTTATGTATCATCCAAGAAGCGCAAGAAAAATGAACAATGTAAACTTCTTGAATCCAAACTAGCCGACCTTGAAAATCAGCATGTTTCAAACCCAGACCCGGCTGTGCTTATGGAGCTTACGGCCACCAGAGCGGCGCTAAACACTCTTCTGATCCAGGACGCCGAATATTCTCTTAAATTTACCAAACAGAGAATGTACGAACACGGTGACAAGCCGGGTAGGTGCCTGGCTAACTTGGCAAAAAAAAGGGCTGACACCCAAGTAATAGCCTCAATCTCTGACTCCAACGGGGTCAGGTCCTTTGACACCAAAACTATTAACAAAGAGTTTGCCTCTTTCTATGCCCAACTCTATAGGACCGAGCGACCCGATGGTGCTCTCTCTGACATGCAGGCCTTCTTCGCTGAATTACACCTCCCTAAGGTATCGAAAGATCAGAACTTGCTCCTTAACGCCCCAATTACGAAGGAAGAAGCTCTGGGCGCCCTTAAGGCTATGCCATCTGGTAAGGCTCCGGGCCCGGACGGTTTCGGATGCGAGTTTTATAAGGAGTTCGGTCATATTCTATTAGATTCCCTGCTGGCAATGCTTAATCACTCCGCTGAGGTGGGGATACTGCCCCAGTCTCTACGGGAAGCTAATATCTGCCTTCTCCTTAAGAAGGGTAAATGCCCTGAGGAGTGCGCCTCCTATAGGCCTATAGCCCTACTCAATTCGGACCAAAAGTTGCTTTCCAAGATCCTGTCCATGCGCCTGGAAAAAGTACTCCCTTTTATTATTAACGAGGATCAGACCGGTTTTATTAAGGGTAGGAACTCTACCGACAACATGAGACGGCTCCTCAATATCATCCAAATGACTCGTGAGACAGACCACCCCGCGGTGGTTCTGTCTCTCGACGCGGAGAAGGCATTTGACCGTGTAGAATGGCCGTATCTATTTTTAACCCTCGCTGATTTTGGCTTAGGTGACACCTTTATTGACTGGGTCAAGGTTCTTTACAACTCGCGGATGTCGGCGGTCCTGACTAATGGACTTAGGTCTAGCAACTTTCCTCTGCAGCGGGGGAACCCCCAGGGGGATCCTCTTAGCCCTTTATTATTCGACATGGCCATAGAACCACTCGCACAGGCCGTAAGGCAGTCAGCCGAGATCTCAGGTATTAGAGTGGGCGGGAGGGAGCACAAAATCACTCTTTACGCGGACGACGTGCTGATCTTTGTGTCTAAGCCTGACTCTTCAATTCCATGTCTAACCCGCATGATTTCCACATTTGGAACCTTCTCGGGGTACAAAATAAACGTTTCCAAATCCGAAGCAATGCCACTTGGGACACTCAAATCTATCCCGATACTGCCCGAGCCCTTCCCATTTTGCTGGTCGCCCTCCGGCTTCGTTTACCTAGGAGTATTTGTGACACCCACCTATGATACGTTGGCTAAGGCCAATTTTCCCCCTCTTTTAGACACCATAAGGGCAGACTTAGTTAGATGGGCCCCTTTACCGATCTCCTGGCTGGGTAGGATTGCCCTCGTCAAGATGAACGTACTCCCCAGACTGTTGTACCCTCTCCAAATGATCCCAGTGCTGCTGACAAACAAGGTTATCAAGGTGCTGGAAGGCTGGCTAAGCTCATTCATTTGGAATGGGAAGAAACCGCGTCTGAAAATGGCCAAATTACAGATGGATAGTGAAGATGGGGGTCTAGACCTACCTAATATTAGACACTACCAGCTGGCGGCACACCTTAGGGTACTGGTCGGCTGGTTCAGATCAGACCCACTGTCAATATGGCTGGACGTTGAATCTCGCAATCTAAGTCCCCCCTGTGGAACCTACTATTTATCAAAGACTTTAGGTCTGTGAGGAAGATGTGCTCCAACCCCATCACATTATGTTCCGTCAAGGCCTGGAAGACTGGCCGTAAGGTGGAGGGCCGAGCCAAGCTGACCTCTCCTCTTACCCCGATTGTAGGCAATCCTGACTTTAAGCCAGACCAAATCAGCGGCGGCTTCAAGACCTGGTATAAGCAGGGCATAACCGATCTTGGCCACCTGTTTGATGGCCGGAACCTAATGTCCTTTACACAGCTGCAGCAGCGATATGGCCTATTGAAAGCGGAATTTTTTAGGTACCTACAAATTAGGCAGTTTATCACCAAGGACACCTCACTTTTAACTGACATCTCCACCTCGCAGGTGGAGAAGGCCCTCTCCTTGCAGATCCCCAAGAAACAAATATCTATCTTCTATAGTACTCTGAACCTTAATTCATCTTTATCTTCCTATGTTACTAAACAGTCCTGGGAAGAGGATTTGGACATAGAAATCACAGATGCAGACTGGCAGGATACGTGGACCTACGCAAAAAAAATCTCGGTTTGTAACCGCACCAAGGCCATCCAAATTAGAATATTGCATCGCATTCATATTACCCCCGCCCGTAAAAGTAAAATGGATCCCAATACGTCCCCACTTTGCTTTAAATGCAAGATAGAGATTGGAAATCACGTCCACTGTTTTTGGACCTGTGTAAAACTACAGAGCTACTGGTACGACGTTGTAGAAGAACTTTCTGACATATTTCACACCCCCATCGAGCTGGATCCCCTCTGCCTTTTGCTGGGCCTCCCAGATATTCATGTTACCAATTCCAAGCATAAGAGACTGTTCAATTTGTTGACATTTGCTGCTAGAAAGAACATCCTATTGTTTTGGATCAAGGACGAGGTCCCGTCAATAAGGTCATGGCACAATATCATAATGGAATGTATCCCCTGTGAATATATTACGTGTATGCTGCATTCCAAGTTGGACACTTTTTATGAGATCTGGGACCCCTATCTGTCACATATTGGGCCTGCACTATCCACCACTGTACTCGCCGGATTTCCCCATTACCAGTAACTTCCCACTGCTGCCTTGTTTTGTCTGACGGTACTGGCATTGTAAATACTGTACATGTCCTCTTGACTACAGTGGTACTATACATGTTCTCTTGACTGCGGTAATACTGTACATGTCCTCTTGACTACAGTAGTGCTGTACATGTTCTCTTGACTACAGTAGTGCTGTACATGTACCCTTGACTACAGTAATACTGTACATATCCACTTGACTACAGTAGTACTGTACATGCCCACTTGACTACAATGATACTGTACATGTCCTCTTGGCTACAGTAGTGCGGTACATGTTCTCTTGACTACAGTAATGCTGTACATATACCTTTGACTACAGTAATGCGGTACATGCCCACTTGACTACAGTGATACTGTACATGCCCTCTTGACTACAGTAATACTGTACATGCCCACTTGACTACATTGATACTGTACGTGTCCTCTTGGCTGCAGTAGTACTGTACATGTACTCTGGGCTACTAGGGAATACACGGTCATATGCACACGTTCACAACACACATATATGCATGTACACATAAAACATATACATAGGTAAAGCACACGCACATATGGGTAGGTAGAACACACATATATATAGCACACGAGATAATGCACACATGTGAAAGCCACACTTATTTTATTTTATTTATTTTTATTTTCTATTGTCATTTCCTTATTTAATTTTTATTGTCTTTATTTTTATTTATTTATTTTTTGCCTGTCTTGTGATGTTATTACTGTTGTTAGTGTCATTATTTTTATTATTGTTAACGGTATTGTATTGTGATGTCTTGTTCTATGTTGAAAATTGAAAATAAAAACATTTATATATAAAAAAAAAAAAAAAAAAAAAAAAAAGCAAATACATCCACAGCGGAGAATATGAAACGAATCAGAGCCAACCGCCCGATAGGTTTCATTCATTAAAAATATCCCCGCGGGATTCACATTTGCAATGCTCCGTTATTAAAATAACCACATAGTGTGTGTCGCGACTCGCGAGCGCCGTATCCGTATATAACTATGACGTGCATTATTTAGGACAAGTAAATCCATAGGCTGAATATGATTTATTATCAGCATTTTAGGTCTATTATTTTACATTTCAAAAGCCCCCTCTAGAAAAACATCTAGAGAGAAGAGAGCATAGAGAGACATGTTATGAAATGTGTGCGTGTGTGTCCATGCATCAAAGAGTTCTATAATGTGTATATGTGTGCGTAAATGTGTCAAAAAGTACTATAATATATGTGTGTGTGTGTGTGTGTGTGTGTGTGTGTTTGAGGTCCCTACCTGAGGCGGGGGTTGGCAGTAGCTGGGGGGGTTGGGAGGGGGAGGGGCTGTGTAAACATAACCCTGAGTGGGTGGGTAGAGAGGCGGGGCTTCCCCTGCTGACTGACAGTTCACTGTCACATGGGTGAACTGGGAGGACAACTCTTCAACCTGCTGACCAAATAGACGAGGTTAACCTTCACAATCCTGCTGATTAATCACACAAGGTTAACCTTCACAATCCTGCTGATTAATCACACAAGGTTAAAAGGTAGAATCTAATGCTGTCAGCTACCTCTAGACAAAGGTCTTTAATGTTTTGTTTAGGTCTGATTTTTATTTATTTTTATAAATGTTTTATTAAATTTTTCTGTTCCACACAAACTCAACACAGTAATAATAATAATAATAATAATAATAATAATAATAATAATAATAATAATAATAATAATAATAATAATAATAATAATAATAATAATAATAATAATAATAATAATAATAATAATAATAATAATAATAATAATAATAATAATAATAATAATAATAATAATAATAATAATAATAATAATAAACAAGACTTCACAATACAACAACAACAATAATAATAACAACAAATAGAATAATGCAAATAATAATAATAAAAATCTGCAGAATAAAAACAGAATATAAACATAAAACTACACTCAAAGACATTTCACAAACAAAAACCACAAAAGACATTTTGGTCTGATTTATTATAACTTATTATACAGTGAGTTTCTCCAGACCTCTCTTGGCAGAGCCTGAGGTGTGGACAGCAGTAGCAACCCCCCCCCCCCCCCCCATCCCCACTCAACTACAATCGACACATCAGACGTGGGCATTCCAGAATGGGGAGGATGCAAAGCACGTTAGACGATTGGACCCGTCGCAGAGTTTACATTACACATAGAAACTGCGCGACTCGCGAGAGAAGTTGTCACACAGCTGTGTGCAACGCAGGGCTGAAGAGCTAGTTCGCTTCTATCTCAAACCCTGCCCTCTTTTCTTGATCCTCCAATCACAACTGTCGCTTTTGATTTGATTTGATTGGAGGTCCGCTCTGTTCCGTGTCTATTATGAAATGACAATTGCTCGTTGACACGCCCACTACGTAAAGCCTCTGTGCTCCTAAATAACTTTTCCAGTTCGCACACATCTATGTTTAGGGGCAAATGCGAGTGAAATAGTCGGACTGTGGAGCCCTGTCTCGGCAAGCTAACGTTAGCTCCACTCCTAGCAGCCCCCTCCCTCCACACTGTGGTTATTTTAGAGTTGCTCTACCGGTCACAAGGTATAGTCAAAATCCATACCGTAGCGGAAAATTCATACCGTTTATACCGTATACCGTCCACCCCTAACTACTACTATTATCTACATTACTATTATTACTACTGCTACTAGGGAGGAGCGGGAATTGAACCAGGAACCAGACGACTGCTCTACCTCCTGAGCCACTGTCTCTCGTAATATATATATACCGTAATTCCTCTAATAGTAACCCCGGCTTGTATTTGTTTCAACTGTAGCGGATACCAGGCTTGTATTAGGAGGAGGCATGTATAAGAGAGAGGCCTATATTTCAAATTTTTAAACAGATCATAATGAATAAATCAACATTTTGTGTCAGTTTGAACCCAGTAAAATGTACTGGGTTCATTTATTGAAACCAAGTACTGTATGAAATATGGCAGTAAACAGTGCAATTACAGGTGGTCAAAAAAAGTAAAATAGTGCAATCACAATACTGGTATAATAATAATAATAATAACTTCGTTTTATACAATTCTGAGGTAGGCTTACTCTCTTGGTAAACATTAACACCAAACCATTATATGGTATTTACTGCACAGCCAGGCCAGCAAATAACAACAATAACAAAATATATTGCCTATGGTAAATCCATTGAGGGAAATACCGTAATTCCTCTAATATACATGCAACCCGGCTTGTATTAGGAGGCCGGCTTATAATTGCTTAGCTCAACAGCGCACCCGGTCATTAATAGAGACCCGGTTTTTAATTGAATACCGGTTACTATTAGAGGAATTACGGTACATGAAGTATTTAAAGACCTAGAATATGCTTACGCTGGAGTACGGCTGTGAGGGGGCGACCGACAGCATCTGGGGAGGTGGGTATGGGGCGGGCGAGTACTGAACCACCTGAGAGAGAGAGAGAGAGAGAGAGAGAGAGAGAGAGAGAGAGAGAGAGAGAGAGAGAGAGAGAGAGAGAGAGAGAGAGAGAGAAGAGAGAGAGAGAGAGAGAGAGAGAGACTGGGTTGTAATTATCATTAACTGTCTTTCAATAATAGAGAGAGAGAGAGAGAGAGAGAGTTTTGTTCCCGAGCACACTTGAGGGAGCAACACCCCGATGTTGGTAAAGCTGGCACTGCCACAGATGCGCTATAGCTGGCGCTTCAACCCTTCTTTGCTCTCGGAGAAAGCATTTCGGGATCAAATGAGATAGAATAGAAATACTTTATTAAAATTTGCCACTACAAATCACGCACAGTAACCAGTGTGGCTGTGGAAGTGGGTAGATTCCAAGGTAAACCTGAGGAGGAGCGGTTGTGTGTTCTATGTGATCTGGGAGTGGTGGAGGATGAATATCATTTAGTTTTTTTATTGCCCTTTGTACACCGACTTGAGGAGGGCTTTATTTGAGAAAATTCAAATTGTAAATCCGGATTTGTTTTGGCAGTCTGAGAGTTGTACGTTGAGTTGTCTTTTTGTGGAGGACATCTTCAGTTTTGCAGGATTTTTGGAGAAAGCGTGGCACTTGAGACAAAACACACTATATCCTATATAATTGTATATGAATTCCTCTTGTTTCTTTGTTTACATACATTGCGTACAGCTTGTGTTATATTACGTTTTATTGTATTTTCTTTTTTTTGTGGCCATCTTGGTCTATATGTCATAATTTGGCAAGTAATTAGTCAAGTATAGTATTATATATACTTATTGTTATGTGTCTTGTAAGCCCATATGGGCTGGGCATACACCTGTATGTAAGACATGAAAATAAAAAACATCAAATCAAATCAAATCAAATCAAATCAAATCACAGTAACCAGTGCCTAAAAATGTAGGTAGACAAAAACAATGAGATCTCGACTCATGTTCCCTCAGCTTCAGACACTATCTCGCAGTGCGTTCTATAGACAGATTCCTAATAGTATGTATGTTACCTGTTGCTGCTGAGGAGGTGGGCCCGGCAACTGAGGCTGGCTCCTGATTGGCTGCTGGCTGTCAGGAGGGTTGTAGACAGCAGGGGTTCCATCAGGGTTCAGGAAGGGCTGTCCTGAGAGGTCAAAGGTCAATCTAGGTTAGGTTAGAAGGTCTACCATTAGTCTATGTGTGTGTGTGTGTGTGTGTGTGTGTGTGTGTGTGTGTGTGTGTGTGTGTGTCGTGTGTGTGTGTCATGTACCAGTATGTGGATTCATCAATATGCTTCCTGGCGGGATGCCATTCTCTATGATGTAGACAGAGTTGCTGATAGGCTCTTCTGGGATGGGAGGGGAGGGGGGGCGGAGACAAGCAGAAGGCACTCTGTATAAAGAGATGGACCCTGGAAGAGAGAGAGCGAGAATGACAAGGCCTTCAGTACAGTTGATCTGTCCCAGTCTTAATCGGTTGTCATTTAATTAGGGCAGGGTGCAATATGAAGCTTTTTGAAGCTTTTGAAATGAGTTTACCTACTTGTGTATTATGGTTGCACGTCTCTATGTATTGTCATATTTGTCTGAAGTCCTTTTTACTAACTGAATTAACGAATTAATGATTGTATATATTTTTTTTCTTCTTTGTTTACACTGTTATCGCAGAATGATGCAGCACTGATGTTCCAAGTTAATCTTCCCCTCGGGGACAATACAGTTTATTCTTATCTTATCTTATCTTACCCCCCCCTGCCCCCCCCCCCCTGTTGTATCCCCAACTCACACACAGAGTTACAAGTACAACAAGTCAAAGAGTCTGGAGTCAGACTAGAGTCCCAAGTATTGCGTCATGCTTGTAACTCACTTGTACAACAAGCAGAGTACTAAAGCAGGTATAGGTAGTAGTATACACTATAATAGTATACAGTAATAGTATAATAGTGTACAACACTAAGTTGACCAAAGAGCTTTGTTGCCTAAACGTCAGTGTGTCAACGTCTTCACCCAGACGGCATGAGAGACAAACGGAGAACACACACCTGCACACCGCGTGTCCCGGTTGTGATTGGCGGCCTGGCGGGGTTTGGGGGCAGGGCTTGTCCACTGGTAGGAGGAGTCGGAGTCGGTGCTGCTCCAGGGCGGGGGCTCGTTGCCATAGCGACAGTCGGTCTCCGTGCTGCTCTGCCTGCTGCTGCCCCCCCAGCTGGAGCCCGAGCCGTCACGGGTCCCCCTGCAGGAGGAGGGGTGGTATTGCGGCTCGGTCACGCACCCCTAACAGACACGTTTTATGCTTTACCTCACCTGCCCTTAACCCTTTCACTGCCACACTACAGACGGTTAACCATCTGTAGTGTGGCAGTGAAAGGGTTACCCTTCTGACTCTAGTGTGGTAGTAAAAGGGTTAACCATAACCCTTATCTTAACCCTAGGAACCCTAGACATAAGACATACAGTAAATAAATACTAGAGAGAGAGAGAGAGAGAGAGAGAGAGAGAGAGAGAGAGAGAGAGAGAGAGAGAGAGAGAGAGAGAGAGAGAGAGAGAGAGAGATAGGGAGAGAGAGAGAGCGGGGGAGACAGAGAAAGATAGTGTGTATGTGTGTGCCTGTGTGTGAGAGAGAGAGAGAGAGAGAGAGAGAGAGAGAGAGAGAGAGAGAGAGAGAGAGAGATAGGGAGAGAGAGAGAGCGGGGGAGACAGAGAAAGATAGTGTGTATGTGTGTGCCTGTGTGTGAGAGAGAGAGAGAGAGCGAGAGAGAGAGAGAG
>NC_140168.1:97073611-97076668 GCF_963971535.1 Notolepis coatsorum
TGAGTATAGTTTTAGAGTGATTGTGTGTAATCCCGGGAAACGCCGCCAAACAGCGTTTTACTGCATTTCACTATAAATCGTGCCATTCCTCGCCTGGATCAATAATCAATCTGAGGCAACCAATGGGACACGCCACACACACACACACCGCAGACACACGCTCCGATCGTGGGGAAAGAATTATCGGATCAACGCAAGATTGATAATATATAGCCCTTACCTTGTCTATGATGTACTGCAAAAAGAATAATCCAATTATCTGATCGCCATTCCAAGTACTGATCGTGATCATGTGTCCAACGTAATCCAGCATTGAACATGAACAGGCGGGAGGGGGGGGGGGGGGGGTGTCGATGCTTGCCCTGCCCGAGTAGTTAGACCCCACCCGCACGCCGCAGCTCGGCCCAGACACCAAGCCACATCGTTTCAAATGGAGTGCAATAGCGGCCACAAGGCGTTAGGTGGCGGTATTGGACGTTTGCGATCTCAGACCCATTCAGGACAGCCTGCACAGGCTGCCCAATGAATTATCAATGGAGATAGCGAATAAAAGAAATAACGATCCAGAAACGTGTTAACACGTGAATGGCACTCAACGGTCGGGCCTCAGAAACGTGTTAACACGTTAACGGCACCCAAAGTTTAAAAAAATCATCAGTTTTTAATAGGGATGCTCGATATTGGCTTTTTTACCGATACCGATATTCCGATATTGTCCAACTCTTAATTTCCGATACCGATATCAACCGATACCGATATATGCAGGGTTTCCCCGTCCAAAAAACTGAATAATTTCAGGTAACTAATAATTTCACTGGATATATATATAACAAATATTGTTATTGTTTTTTTTTGTTTTTAAACCGATACCGATATTTTCCGATATCACATTTTACTGCCGATATCGGCCGATAATATCGGTCGGCCGATAATATCGGACATCCCTAGTTTTTAAGGAATTCCAGGCCTTGACTTTTTTTTGGTAAAAAATCAAGCACTTTAAGCACTTCAAGGACCTTGTGCGAACCCTGCATTCACAACACAGCAAAACATCAATGCGATTTCATTTCTTGGGAAACTTCCTAAAGCGACACACTGGAGCTTTAAGCTCAAATGGTAAAAGGATTAGTGACTGACCTGGTGTCAGTGTGGACGTTCTCCTGGCCACTCACAGGCTGCTGCAAACACAGCAGACACACAGAGATTAGAGATCAGAGAGTGCATTTGTGTGTGTTACTAATCTTTGTATTTTCACGTCATTTGATTGTGAAGAAAATGAACATCCACATCATATTCCTCTCTCATATTCCTCTCTCTCTTCTGTGTCTGTCTCTTTCTCACTCCTCTCTCTCTCTCCCTCTCTGTCTCTCTTCTCTCTGTCTCTCTCTCTCCTCTCTCCTTTCTCTTTCTCTCTGTCTCTTTCTCTCGCTCTCTGTCATTTGTCTTTCTCTCTCATCCCTCCCCCACCCCCCTCCCCTCTTTCTCTCTCATCCCTCCCCCCACCCCCCCTCTCTCTTTCTCACTCTACATCATCCCTCCCCCACCCCCCCTCCCTCTTTCTCTCTCATCCCTCCCCCACCCCCCTCCCTCTTTCCTCACCTCCTGGTTGAAGATTCTGTCTCTAACTTTCTGGTAGTCCTCTGCTCTCTCCTCCATTGACCGGCTCTGCTTCTCTCCGTAAGGGGTGGAGCCGGGGCTGAAGGGGGAGGGACCAAAGCATGTCAGAAACGCATTCCTATAGCGACACAATAATCTGTCAATTATATTTAGGGTCATGGTATAGACTGGGAGGCAGGTATACAGACAGCATGATAGGTTGTCCTGTCCAAACTATTAAGAAATAACTGAGATAAAAGGATTGATAGATAGACAGACAGACAGACAGACAGACAGACAGACAGACAGACAGACAGACAGACAGACAGACAGACATACAGACAGACAGACAGACAGACAGACAGACGACAGACAGACAGACAGACAGACAGACAGACAGACAGACAGATAGACACATAGACAGACAGACAGACAGACAGACAGACAGACAGACAGACAGACAGACAGACAGGCAGACAGACAGACAGACAGACAGACAGACAGACAGACAGACAGATACAGACAGACAGACACACAGACAGACAGACAGACAGACAGACAGACAGACAGACAGACAGACACACAGACAGACAGACAGACAGACAGACAGACAGACAGACAGACAGACCTCGTCAGAGCTGTAGTCTCTCTTCAGAATAGCTTTCCACTGCTGAATCTCCTCTGGCTTCTCCTCATGAACCTGATCTAGAAAACGCTGCTCTGGTCTGGAAACAAACAAATAACAACTGTCAGTACAGTACAGCACCACACTGGAGCTGGTCCGGGGCTGTACCACACTGGAGCTGGTCCCGGGGCAGTACCACACTGGAGCTGGTCCCGGGGGCAGCTACCACACTGGAGCTGGTCCCGGGGCAGTACTCACACTGCAAGGACACCTTTCATGTATAAATGGTGTCTTGTTGCTGGAATAAATAATGTACAATAAATTTATAGATTTAAATACTGTATAGATTTCAGACCCTACATATTTCCTCTTAATGTATTTTTAATAGCCGTTGAACTGAACACTCGCATGTGCGCACAAATGATTTATTCATGTCCAGATATTCACTGAGCAGGCTAGGGATCTCATCTATGTAAATACATTCATATTCACCAGACCTTTCAGTTCCATTATGCACTAAGATGACAACAGTGTGTTTATACATACAGCAGTATTATGCAGAAACACAATGATATACAGTCTGCTACAAGAAGAGCAAGAATATCTCACTCACACACTCACTCAAACACACACTCTCTCTCTCTCTCTCTCTCTCTCAGACACACACACACACACACACACACACACACACACACACACACACACACACACACACACACACACACACACACACACACCACACACACACTCACACACACACACAGCGCCGCAGGTTCTTACATGCGTGTGCTGCTGGTTCTGTTGATGATCACTGCTTTGCCCGTCTGGTCCACGTT
>NC_140168.1:97076868-97081868 GCF_963971535.1 Notolepis coatsorum
TGAAGGGGGAGGGACCAAAGCATGTCAGAAACGCATTCCTATAGGACACAATAATCTGTCAATTATATTTAGGGTCATGGTATAGACTGGGAGGCAGGTATACAGACAGCATGATAGGTTGTCCTGTCCAAACTATTAAGAAATAACTGAGATAAAAGGATTGATAGATAGACAGACAGACAGACAGACAGACAGACAGACAGACAGACAGACAGACAGACAGACAGACAGACATACAGACAGACAGACAGACAGACAGACAGACAGACAGACAGACAGACAGACAGACAGACAGACAGACAGATAGACACATAGACAGACAGACAGACAGACAGACAGACAGACAGACAGACAGACAGACAGACAGGCAGACAGACAGACAGACAGACAGACAGACAGACAGACAGACAGACAGACAGACAGACAGACACACAGACAGACAGACAGACAGACAGACAGACAGACAGACAGACAACACAGACAGACAGACAGACAGACAGACAGACAGACAGACAGACAGACCTCGTCAGAGCTGTAGTCTCTCTTCAGAATAGCTTTCCACTGCTGAATCTCCTCTGGCTTCTCCTCATGAACCTGATCTAGAAAACGCTGCTCTGGTCTGGAAACAAACAAATAACAACTGTCAGTACAGTACAGCACCACACTGGAGCTGGTCCCGGGGCTGTACCACACTGGAGCTGGTCCCGGGGCAGTACCACACTGGAGCTGGTCCCGGGGCAGTACCACACTGGAGCTGGTCCCGGGGCAGTACCACACTGCAGGACACTTTCATGTATAAATGGTGTCTTGTTGCTGAATAAATAATGTACAATAAATTTATAGATTTAAATACTGTATAGATTTCAGACCCTACATATTTCCTCTTAATGTATTTTTAATAGCCGTTGAACTGAACACACGCATGTGCGCACAAATGATTTATTCATGTCCAGATATTATGAGCAGGCTAGGGATCTCATCTATGTAAATACATTCATATTCACAGACCTTTCAGTTCCATTATGCACTAAGATGACAACAGTGTGTTTATACATACAGCAGTATTATGCAGAAACACAATGATATACAGTCTGCTACAAGAAGAGCAAGAATATCTCACTCACACACTCACAAACACACACTCTCTCTCTCTCTCTCTCTCAGACACACACACACACACACACACACACACACACACACACACACACACACACACACACACACACACACACACACACACACACACACACACAGCCCGCAGGTTCTTACATGCGTGTGCTGCTGGTTCTGTTGATGATCACTGCTTTGCCCGTCTGGTCCACGTTGTGCTCCATGCCGAAGTAGGCTGCCACCCGGTGGACCAACATGCGGTGGTAGGAGGACATGTGAGGGAACTTCTTAAAGGGACTGAGAGAGGGAGGGGGGGAGAGGGGGGAGGGGGGAGGGGGGAGAGGGGGGATGGGAGGGGAGGGGGGAGGGAGAGGGGAGAGGGGGGAGGGGGAGAGGGGGGAGAGGGGGGAGGGAGAGAGGGGAGGGGAGGGGGAGAGGGGAGAGGGGGGAGGGGGGAGGGAGAGAGGGGGGAGGGGGGAGGGAGAGGGGGGAGGGAGAGAGGGGAGAGGGGGGAGAGGGAGAGGGGAGGGGAGGGGGAGGGAGAGGGGGGAGGGGGGAGAGGGGAGAGAGAGATGGGAGGGGGGAGGGAGGGAGAGGGGAGAGGGGGAGGGAGAGAGGGGAGGGAGAGAGGGGAGGGGAGGGGGGAGGGAGAGGGGAGAGGGGAGGGGAGAGGGGAGGGGAGGGAGGGAGGGAAGGGGAGAGGGTGGGGGAGAGGGAGAGGGGGGAGGGGGAGGAAGAGGGGAGGGAGAGAGAGAGAAGGGGGAGAGGGGGAGAGGGGGAGAGGGAGGGGGGGAGGGAAGGAGGGAGGGAGGGAGGGAGGGAGGGAGAGAGAGAGGGAGGGAGATAGAGGGAGGGAGAGAGAGAGAGAGGGAGGGATAGAGAGGGAGGCAGAGAGAGGGAGAGAGAGAGAAAGAGGGGGGGAGGGAGGGAGAGAGAGGGAGAGAGAGAGGGAGGCAGAGAGAGGGGAGGGAGAGAGAGGGAGGCAGAGAGAGGGAGAGAGGGAGGCAGAGAGAAGGAGGGAGGGAGGCAGAGAGAGGGAGAGAGGGAGGCAGAGAGAGGGAGGGAGAGAGAGGGAGGCAGAGAGAGGGAGGGAGGGAGGCAGAGAGAGGGAGGGAGAGAGAGGGAGGCAGAGAGAGGGAGGGAGGCAGAGAGAGGGAGGGAGAGAGAGGGAGGCAGAGAGAGGGAGGCAGAGAGAGGGAGGGAGAGAGAGGGAGGCAGAGAGAGGGAGGCAGAGAGAGGGATGGAGAGAGAGGGAGGCAGAGAGAGGGAGGGAGAGAGAGGGAGGCAGAGAGAGGGAGGCAGAGAGAGGGAGGGAGAGAGAGGGAGGCAGAGAGAGGAGAGGGAGGCAGAGAGAGGGAGGGAGAGAGAGGGAGGGAGAGAGAGGGAGGCAGAGAGAGGGAGGCAGAGAGAGGGAGGGAGAGAGAGGGAGGGAGGCAGAGAGAGGGAGGGAGAGAGAGGGAGGGAGAGAGAGGGAGGGAGGCAGAGAGAGGGAGGGAGAGAGAGGGGAGGCAGAGAGAGGGAGGCAGAGAGAGAGAGGGAGGCAGAGAGAGGGAGGGAGAGGGAGGAGAGAGGGAGGGAGAGAGAGGGAGGCAGAGAGAGGGAGGGAGAGAGAGGGAGGCAGAGAGAGGGAGGGAGAGAGAGAGAAAGGGGGAAAGGTGCAACAATGGGGCTTCATTAATCATAGCGTACAGTATAATAGCAACGCCTTCAAACTACTTGTTATGGAAAACAGAAAGCATGTTAATATATGCAGTTACATTGTTAATATATGCATCATAAATAACACGGATGCAAATGAGACATGTTGAATATCTAGTGTTTGAAAGGTCACAGAGAAGCTGAGCCTGAACGGTGTTCCAGCGCTCCATCTTGAAGAAGTCACACGGTGTGTTGGTGGAGGACTAGGCCTTTCACTGCCACACTACCAAACGGTTAACCCTTTCACTGTGACAATACAGAAGGGTAACCCTTTCACTGCCACACGACAGCAGTTTAACCCTTTCACTACCACACTACAGAAGGTTAACCCTTTACTATCACACTACAGACGGTTAACCTAAAATGCCACACTATTTTTTGGTGGCATGACTATTGTCATAATTATATTATAGGAAATATCACGGTTTCACGATTATCTAAACTAGGGAAGGGAAAAGACACACTAGCATTTATTAAAAATGTCCCCCACAATCTGAAATGGCATCATATTCTTGGATATTAAATATGCCGCAGCATGGTTCACGAGGGAGCATATTTTCATGGACTTGGCAAAGATAGGTTTTTGTTTATATAACAAATGAAATGGCGGGAGGCCGGGTAGCGCAGCGGACTAAGCGTCTGTCTACCACCACAGAGCCAGTGGGATCGAATCCGGCTGTGGTGCCTCCGGCTTGGCCGTCCATACTAACACAATTGGCAGTGTCAGCGGGTGGGAAGCCGGCGAGGGTGGGATCCTGGTCGACTCCTACAGCAAGGGAAGGATCTAAGGGGGGTAGTGTGACCTTCCACACGTTACACTCTCTCAGTGAGAGTCTGCGCTGCCAGGTGAAAAAGAAGCGGTGGGCTGGGTACACATGTGTCGGAGGAAGCATGTGATAGTCTCCGCCCTCCCAGACCGACGGTAGGTGGTAGAGTGTGCAACGACCAGGAAGGGGATTGGGAATTGGCATAACGACTAACATTGGGAGGGGGGAAAACCGGAAAAAGAAGGGGGGAAAAAGATAATAATGAAAAAAGAAAATGGCATTATATCCTCTCATGTGTGTGTCAGCCCTATCTATCTATCTATCTATCTATCTATCTATCTATCTATCTATCTATCTATCTATCTATCTATCTATCTATCTATCTATCTATCTATCTATCTATCTATCTATCTATCTATCTATCTATCTATCTATCTATCTCTATCTATATTATCTAAATAAATGAACACAAAGGGAGTAGACCACCCTCTCCCTCTTCCTCTTCCTCTCTCTCACCTGTTGCTGGTGATGAAGTCCACCATGTCCTGCTCCAGCTTCAGCAGCATCATGCGGTCCCTGGGGTTGCTGTTGAGGGTGGCGCTGATGAACTGCTGCAGGTCGATGCCGGTGGAGTCGGTGTACTCCAGACTGGGCTCTGGACACGGTCCGGCAGGACGCAGCAGAACAAAACACAAACAGGGATACATCAGAACTATAGGACGGATATTCTAATATTCGATTACAGTTTTGGGGGGGGGGGGTTAACCGAACACACCCAATTCCAAAAACAAACAAGAAGGGTGCAGCATAATGTAACCTGAAGGGCTTTCTGCGAACCCCGCCTTTACAAAACAAACATCAGAATTGTGACTGTTTTCCATTTATTAGTCAAATAATAATGAGATCAAATTCAATGTGTTCAATTCTATCTAAATACAATAGTAACACACACACCTTTGGATAGTAAGGGTTTCTTTGGTTCTTGGCTCTTGTCGTGCTCCTCCTCCTTGCAGGAAGTGATGTCATCACCATGGCAACCAGGCAAGGCAGTTGCTTCTACTGCTTCCTGTAACAGGAATGAAGGCTTCATGTGAAAGGTGTGTGTGTGTGTGTGTGTGTGTGTGTGTGTGTGTGTGTGTGTGTGTGTGTGTGTGTGTGTGTGTGTGTGTGTGTGTGTGTGTGTGTGTGTGTGCGTGCGTGCGTGCGTGCGTGCGTGCGTGCGTGCGTGTGTGTGTGTGTCTTACCTGCTTGTCTAGGTTGCTGTCCGCAGGTGAGGCTTCCTCACATATAGCCATACTCCGTACCAACTTCCCTTTAGGCTGCAAGACACACACAAACACACACACACACACACACACACACACACACACACACACACACACACACACACACACACACACACACACACACACACACACACACACA